>NW_026777727.1:0-122574 GCF_028023285.1 Balaenoptera ricei
GCCCCGATATAATTGCTCCTGATTTCCCACTGTGATGCCACTGAAAAAAAGAACCACAAAATGCTCATATGTTAGGATTGATTATGAAGCCTATAACCAGGAACTGGAAGAAATTTTCACTACCTGCATGGCTATGATTTTAAAAACTCACTTAGTGGCTACGAGACATAAAACAAGCTTACTTAATTGATTGTAGGTAGGAAAATCTTTTATCTCAGTCTCACTTTCAGCCCCCTAGTTCAGAAGACAGAATGTACCAATAGAAGTCTAATCAGGTGTTCCAGTATTTTTTGAGGCCTCCTGTGTACTTCTATTCATTTACATCCTAACTCTTCCCTTTGGAGACATTAACTTTGAGAAAAATTGGACAGTAGTGGGAAGAGGAAATGACTCAGGGATGGTACACTGTATCCTGAGAAATACTGTCCGTATAAATAAAGTACTGAATGCATCAGTTAGACAAGAAGAGATCTGTTGGCTATATATACTTGAGGTTGTCATTTATCATGTTCTGCATCTATTCTGAGAGTGAGGGAGTTGACAGTAGAAAATAATAGTTTCTTAGACCAGTAGAGCTGATCTAGATGAAAGCCTAGGAATTGTTCTGATAGATAGTGTCTATTAGTATGTTGTGATTCTATAGATACTAGAAAGATCCAACTAGAGTTTGGGGCCAAGGGCAAGTCATAAACCATTGCAGATATTTGGACCAAATAATTTCTCCTCAGTTGAGAATGAGTAAACAATTGAACTCATAAAATTCTTTTAGAGACAAAAACAAAGGGACTTCCCTGGTGGCGCAGTGGTTAAGAATCCGCCTGCCAATACAGAGGACACGGGTTCCAGCCCTGGTCCGGGAAGATCCCACATGCCACAGAGCAACTAAGCCTGTGCGCCACAACTACTGAGCCTGCGCTTTAGAGCCTGCAAGCCACGACTACTGAAGCCCGCATGCCTAGAGCCCGTGCTCCACAACAAGAGAAGCCACTGCAATGAGAAGCCCGCGCACTGCAACGAAATGTAGCCCCCGCTCGCCGCAACTAGAGGAAGCCCGTGCACAGCACCGAAGACCCTACACAGCCAAAAATAAAAATAAATAAATTAAAAACAAAACAAAAACAAAAAAACAAGGCAAAGGTAACCTCGCAAAGAAAGAGATAGATGTTAGAGATTTACTCATTAGGTCAAGTAACACTCTGAAGTAGTAACAGGATTTCATTTATATCTGACAGTAAGTTCTGTGAAGATAGGTACTATGTCTTTTTTTTTGTAAGCCATTTTATACCTCATACCAATATATAATATAGATGTTATTTTTATATTCATTTAAAGACATTTAAATATTTTGTGTACTAGTACTGTCAATAGGAGCAAAAAGCCATGGGGAGAGAACTGGTTGGGATTTTTAAAACAAAGTGAGGAGTTAATAGCAGAAAAAAATGGTGGAGTAAAGACCTCCAACATTTTGCCCTGTGATAAAAGCAACAGAATTTTGGCAAAACTTTATGGAAAACTTTTCCAAAACTCGAAATTAACCAAAGGCTTGTAGCTTTTGTAGTAAGCATTTATTCAAGAAAAATGGCTGAACCTTGATAAGAATAGTAAGCTTGTGGCATTTTACCTTGCCCTATTCTCATTGCCACACTCAGCTCAGTGATAACCTTGAAAAATATCAGCCTGCATTCCCAGGACTGGAGGGAGCAGAACAGAGCTGGACCTCTTTCACAATTTCATTCCCAAAGAATTGTCAGTATTTGATCTGTCTGATGGCTCTCTGGAAGACTCCACTCAAAAGGCTTATCTTTATTTGACCTTACTCAGAGCTATCCAGTGCGTATGAGCCTCTGTGTCTATGTGTGAGGTGTTTGTCAAAAAACACTTACAGGCAAGTGTTTTATTTTAGTTTCTTAAATATTTATTTATTTTATTTATTTATTTTGGCTGCGCCGGGTCTTAGTTGCACCACTCAGGATCTTCGTTGCGGCATGCGGACTCCTTAGTTGCAGGACCTAGTTCCCTGACCAGGGATCGATCCCGGGGCCCCTGCATTGGGAGCCCGGAGTCTTACCCCCTAGACCACCAGGGAAGTCCCCAGGCAACTGTTTTAATGTCACAATGCAGGAGGCAGTGGATAACACTTTAGACAAACAATAGACTAACCAAAAGCTTTAACGGAAAAACTGAGGATGAGATGTCCATAGATATTTTGAAAAGCATTGATATATTCCTAGGACTCTAGAAGACCACAAGTGTGCACAGGCCTGAGTGCATGCTCAGGAAAGATCTGAGAGGGGCCTACCCTTTACCTTTGGCTGCCCTTGAGGCTCTGGGCAAGAAGAAAGGGAAGGCTAAGGCAGAATTGATAACTCCCTGCCCTCAGCGTTGATGGCTATGTGCACGTAGTCCCTCGGCAAAGACTGGGAGATTTATTGTTTCTAGATGTTTAAGGATACCTCCATCTAGGCATTAGCTGACCACTAAGCTAGTTGAGTGGCAGCTTCAGTAGACTTCATAGAATTTGTTCAGAAAAGTTACTTAAAAAAAAAAACAGCGTAAAGCAACAGCAGGAAACTGTAGGGAGGTAGTAGACTCTGATTTCCAGGGTTGTCACATTATATTTTTTAAGATGTCGAGTTTTCAACAAAAAGTTACAAGATATGGAAATTCAAAGTAAAAACAAAATATATGGACCATACAAAAGTTTAGAAACTGTCTGTGAGGAATCTCAGACATTGGACTTACTAAATGAAGATGTTAAAATAGCTATTTAAAATATGTTCAAAGAACTAAATGAAACCATGTCTAAAGAAGTATAGGGAGAGGGGCAAGACGGCGGAAGAGTAAGACGAGGAGATCACCTTCCTTCCCACAGATACAGTAGAAATACATCTACACGTGGAACTGCTCCTACAGAACACCCACTGAACGCTGGCAGAAGACGTCAGAACTCCCAAAAGGCAAGAGACTCCCCACGTACTTGGGTAGGGCAAAAGAAAAAAGAAAAAACAGAGACAAAAGAATAGGGACAGGACCTGCACCAGTGGGAGGGAGCTGTGAAGGAGGAAAGGTTTCCACACACTAGGAAGCCCCTTCACGGGCAGAGACTGTGGGTGGCAGAGGGGGGAAGCTTCGGAGCCACGGAGGAGAGCGCAGCCACAGGGGTGCGGAGGGCAAAGCGGAGAGATTCCCGCACGGAGGAGCGGTGCTGAGTGGCACTCACCAGCCCGAGAGGCTTGTCTGCTCAGCCGCTGGGGCGGGTGGGGGCTGGGAGCTGAGGCTCGGGCTTCGGTGCTAGCCGAGAGGGAGTCCGGGAAAAAGTCTGCAGCTGCCAAAGAGGCAAGAGACTTTTTCTTGCCTCTTTGTTTCGTGGCGCGCAAGGAGAGGGGATTCAGAGCGCCGCCTAAACGAGCTCCAGAGACGGGCGCGAGCCGCGGCTATAAGCGCGGACCCCAGAGGCGGGCGCGAGCCGCGGCTAACAGCGCGGACCCCAGAGACGGGCGTGAGCCGCGGTTATCAGCGTGGACCCCAGAGACGGGCGGGAGACGCTAAGGCTGCTGCTGCCGCCACCAAGAAGCCTGTGTGCAAGCACAGGTCACTCTACACACCGCCCCTCCCGGGAGCCTGTGCAGCTCGCCACTGCCAGGGTCCCGTGATCCAGGGACAACTTCGCCGGGAGAACGCACGGCGCGCCTCAGGCTGCTGCAACGTCACGCCGGCCTCTGCTGCCGCAGGCTTGCCCCGCCTCCTCCATACCGCTCCCTCCCCCCGGCCTGAGTGAGCCAGAGCTCCCGAAGCAGCTGCTTCTTTAACCCCGTCCTGTCTGGGCGGGGAACAGACGCCCTCAGGCGACCTACACGCAGAGGCGGGTCCAAATCCAAAGCTGAACTCCGGGAGCTGTACGAACAAAGAAGAGAAAGGGAAGTCTCTCCCAGCAGCCTCAGAAGCAGTGGGTTAAAGCTCCACAAACAACTTGATGTGCCTGCATCTGTTGAATACCTGAATAGACAACGAATCATCCCAAATTCAAGAGGTGGACTTTGGGAGCAGAATATATTAATTTTTCCCCTTTTCCTTTTTTTGTGAGTGTATATGTGTATGCTTCTGGGTGAGATTTTGTCTGTATAGCTTTGCTTTCACCATTAGTCCTAGGGTTAGGTCCGTCCATGTTTTTTTTCTTTGTTTGTTTTTTTGTTCACTCAAAAAAATTTTTTTTCCTAATAAATGTTTTCTTAATAATTTTTCCCTTATTTTCTATTTTTAGAAATTAAAAAAATTTTTTAATAAGTTTTTTCATATTTTTTATTTTAAAAAATTAAACATTTTTTCTTAATAAATTTTTTTCTTAATAATTTTTTTCTTATTTTTTACTACAAAAAATTAATAAATCTATTTTTAAAAATTAAAAAAAAATTTTTTCTGAATACATTTATTCTTAATTTTTTTTCTTATTTTTTATTATAATAGCTTTATTTTATTTTATTTTATCCTCTTTCTTTCTTTCTTTCTATTTTTTTCTCCTTTTTATTCTGAGCCATGTGGACGAAAGGCTCTTGGTGCTCCAGCCAGGCATCAGGGCTGTGCCTCTGAGGTGGGAGAGCCAACTTCAGGACACTGGTCCACAAGAGACCTCCCTTCTCCACGTAACATCAAACGGTGAAAATCTCTCAGAGACCTCCATCTCAACATCAAGACCCAGCTTAACTCAATGACCAGCAAGCTACAGTGCTGGACACCCTATGCCAAACAACTAGCAAGACGGGAATACAGCCCCATCCATTAGCAGAGAGGCTGCCTAAAATCATAATAAGGCCACAGACACCCCAAAACACACCACCAGACGTGGACGTGCCCACCAGAAAGACAAAATCCAACCTCATCCACCAGAACACAGGCACTAGTCCCCTCCACCAGGAAGCCTACACAACCCACTGAACCAACCTTAGCCACTGGGGACAGATACCAAAAGCAACGGGAACTACGAACCTGCAGCCTGTGAAAAGGAGACCCCAAACACAGTAAGATAAGCAAAATGAGAAGACAAAAAACCACACAGCAGGTGAAGGAGCAGGGTCAAAACACACCAGACCTAACAGATGAAGAGGAAATAGGCAGTCTACCTGACAAAGAATTCAGAATAATGATAGTAAAGATGATCCAAAATCTTGGAAATAGAATAGACAAAATGCAAGAAACATTTAACAAGGATGTAGAAGAACTAGAGAGGAACCAAGCAACGATGAAAAACACAATAAATGAAATTAAAAATACTCTAGACGGGATCAATAGCAGAATAACTGAGGCAGAAGAACGGATAAGTGACCTGGAAGATAAAATAGTGGAAATAACTACTGCAGAGCAGAATAAAGAAAAAAGAATGAAAAGAACTGAGGACAGTCTCAGAGACCTCTGGGACAACATTAAACGCACCAACATTCGAATTATAGGGGTCCCAGAAGAAGAAGAGAAAAAGAAAGGGACTGAGAAAATATTTGAAGAGATTATAGTTGAAAACTTCCCTAATATGGGAAAGGAAATAGTTAATCAAGTCCTGGAAGCACAGAGAGTCCCATACAGGATAAATCCAAGGAGAAACATGCCAAGACACATATTAATCAAACTATCAAAAATTAAATATAAAGAAAGCATATTAAGAGCAGCAAGGGAAAAACAACAAATAACACACAAGGGAATCCCCATAAGGTTAACATCTGATCTTTCAGCAGAAACTCTGCAAGCCAGAAGGGAGTGGCAGGATATACTTAAAGTCATGAAGGAGAAAAACCTACAACCAAGGTTACTCTACCCAGCAAGGATCTCATTCAGATTCGATGGAGAAATGAAAACCTTTACAGACAAGCAAAAGCTGAGAGAGTTCAGCACCACCAAACCAGCTTTACAACAAATGCTAAAGGAACTTCTCTAGGCAAGAAACACAAGAGAAGGAAAACACCTACAATAACAAACATAAACTATTTAAGAAAATGGGAATAGGAACATACATATCAATAATTACCTTAAATATAAATGGATTAAATGCTCCCACCAAAAGACACAGACTGGCTGAATGGATACAAAAGCAAGACCCATATATATGCTGTCTACAAGAGACCCACTTCAGACCTAGAGACACATACAGACTGAAAGTGAGGGGATGGAAAAAGATATTCCATGCAAATGGAAATCAAAAGAAAGCTGGAGTAGCAATTCTCATATCAGACAAAATAGACTTTAAAATAAAGACTATTACAAGAGACAAAGAAGGACACTATATAATGATCAAGGGATCGATCCAAGAAGAAGATATAACAATTGTAAACATTTATGCACCCAACATAGGAGCACCTCAGTACATAAGGCAAATACTAACAGCCATAAAAGGGGAAATCGACAGCAACACAATCATAGTAGGGGACTTTAACACCCCACTTTCACCAATGGACAGATCATCCAAAATGAAAATAAATAAGGAAACACAAGCTTTAAATGATACATTAAACAAGATGGACTTAATTGATATTTATAGGACATTCCACCCAAAAACAACAGAATACACATTTTTCTCAAGTGCTCATGGAACATTCTCCAGGATAGATCATATCTTGGGTCACAAATCAAGCCTTGGTAAATTTAAGAAAATTGAAATCGTATCAAGTATCTTTTCTGACCACAACGCTATGAGACTAGATATCAATTACAGGAAAAGGTCTGTAAAAAATACAAACACATGGAGGCTACACAATACACTACTTATTAACGAAGTGATCACTGAAGAAATCAAAGGGGAAATCAAAAAATACCTAGAAACAAATGACAATGGAGACACGACGACCCAAAACCTATGGGACGCAGCAAAACCAGTGCTAAGAGGGAAGTTTATAGCAATAGAAGCCTACATCAAGAAACAGGAAACATCTCGAATAAACAACCTAACCTTGCACCTAAAGCAATTAGAGAAAGAAGAACAAAAAAACCCCAAAGCTAGCAGAAGGAAAGAAATCATAAAGATCAGATCAGAAATAAATGAAAAAGAAATGAAGGAAACAATAGCAAAAATCAATGAAACTAAAAGCTGGTTCTTCGAGAAGATAAACAAAATTGATAAACCATTAGCCAGACTCATCAAGAGAAAAAGGGAGAAGACTCAAATCAATAGAATTAGAAATGAAAAAGGAGAAGTAACCACTGACACTGCAGAAATACAAACGATCATGAGAGATTACTACAAGCAACTCTATGCCAATAAAATGGACAACCTGGAAGAAATGGACAGATGCTTAGAAATGCACAACCCACCGAGACTGAACCAGGAAGAAATAGAAAATATGAACAGACCGATCACAAGCACTGAAATTGAAACTGTGATTAAAAATCTTCCAACAAACAAAAGCCCAGGACCAGATGGCTTCACAGGCGAATTCTATCAAACATTTAGAGAAGAGCTAACACCTATCCTTCTCAAACTCTTCCAAAATATTGCAGAGGGAGGAACACTCCCCAACTCATTCTACGAGGCCACCATCACCCTGATACCAAAACCAGACAAAGATGTCACAAAGAAAGAAAACTACAGGCCAATATCACTGATGAACACAGATGCAAAAATCCTCAACAAAATACTAGCAAACAGAATCCAACAGCACATTAAAAGGATCATACACCATGATCAAGTGGGGTTTATTCCAGGAATGCAAGGATTCTTCAATATACGCAAATCAATCAACGTGAATACATCATATTAACAAATTGAAGGAGAAAAACCATATGATCATCTCAATAGATGCAGAGAAAGCTTTCGACAAAATTCAACACCCATTTATGATAAAAGCCCTGCAGAAAGTAGGCATAGAGGGAACTTTCCTCAACATAATAAAGGCCATATATGACAAACCCACAGCCAACATTGTCCTCAATGGTGAAAAACTGAAACCATTTCCACTAAGATCAGGAACAAGACAAGGTTGCCCACTCTCACCACTATTATTCAACATAGTTTTGGAAGCTTTAGCCACAGCAATCAGAGAAGAAAAAGAAATAAAAGGAATCCAAATCGGAAAAGAAGAAGTAAAGCTGTCACTGTTTGCAGATGACATGATACTATACATAGAGAATCCTAAAACTGGCACCAGAAAACTACTAGAGCTAATCAATGAATTTGGTAAAGTAGCAGGATACAAAATTAATGCACAGAAATCTCTTGCCTTCCTATATACTAATGATGAAAAATCTGAAAGTGAAATTAAGAGAACACTCCCGTTTACCATTGCAACAAAAAGAATAAAATATCTAGGAATAAACCTACCTAAGGAGACAAAAGACCTGTATGCCGAAAATTATAAGACACTGATGAAAGAAATTAAAGATGATACAAATAGATGGAGAGATATACCATGTTCTTGGATTGGAAGAATCAACATTGTGAAAATGACTCTACTACCCAAAGAAATCTACAGATTCAATGCAATCCCTATCAAACTACCACTGGCATTTTTCACAGAACTAGAACCAAAAATTTCACAATTTCTATGGAGACACAAAAGACCCCGAATAGCCAAAGCAATCTTGAGAACGAAAAATGGAGCTGGAGGAATCAGGCTCCCTGACTTCAGACTATATTACAAAGCTACAGTAATCAAGACAGTTTGGTACTGGCACAAAAACAGAAATATAGATCAATGGAACAGGATAGAAAGCCCAGAGATAAACCCACGCACATATGGTCACCTTATCTTTGATAAAGGAGGCAAGCATATACAGTGGAGAAAAGACAGCCTCTTTAATAAGTGGTGCTGGGAAAATTGGACAGGTACATGTAAAAGTATGAAATTAGAACACTCCCTGACACCATACACAAAAATAAACTCAAAATGGATTAAAGACCTAAGTGTAAGGCCAGACACTATCAAACTCTTAGAGGAAAACATAGGCAGAACACTCTATGACATAAATCACAGCAAGATCCTTTTTGACCCAGATCCTAGAGAAATGGAAATAAGAACACAAATAAACAAATGGGACCTAATGAAACTTAAAAGCTTTTGCACAGCAAAGGAAACCATAAACAAGACCAAAAGACAACCCTCAGAATGGGAGAAAATATTTGCAAATGAAGCAACTGACAAAGGATTAATCTCCGAGATTTACAAGCAGCTCATGCAGCTCAATAACAAAAAAACAAACAACCCAATCCAAAAATGGGCAGAAGACCTAAATAGACATTTCTCCAAAGAAGATATACAGATGGCCAACAGACACATGAAAGCATGCTCAACATCATTAATCATTAGAGAAATGCAAATCAAAACTACAATGAGGTATCATCTCACACCGGTCAGAATGGCCATCATCAAAAAATCTAGAAACAATAAATGCTGGAGAGGGTGTGGAGAAAAGGGAGCACTCTTGCACTGTTGGTGGGAATGTAAATTGATACAGCCACTATGGAGGACAGTATGGAGGTTCCTTAAAAAACTACAAATAGAACTACCATACGACCCAGCAATCCCACTTCTGGGCATATACCCTGAGAAAACCATAATTCAAAAAGAGTCATGTACCAAAATGTTCATTGCAGCTCTATTTACAATAGCCAGGACATGGAAGCAACCTAAGTGTCCATCATCGGATGAATGGATAAAGAAGATGTGGCACATATATACAGTGGAATATTACTCAGCCATAAAAAGAAATGAAATGGAGGTATTTGTAATGAGGTGGATGGAGTTAGAGTCTGTCATACAGAGTGAAGTAAGTCAGAAAGAGAAAAAAAAATACAGTATGCTAACACATATATATGGAATCTAAGGGGGAAAAAAAGGGCCATGAAGAACCTAGTGGCAAGATGGGAATAAAGACACAGACCTACTAAAGAATGGACTTGAGGATATGGGGAGGGGGAGGGGTGAGATGTGACAGGATGAGAGAGTGTCATGGACATATATACACTACCAAATGTAAAATAGATAGCTAGTGGGAAGCAGCCGCATAGCACAGGGAGATCAGCACGGTGCTTTGTGACCACCTTGGGGGGGGGGTGGGATGGGGAGGGTGGGAGGGAGGGAGATGCGGAAGGGAGGAGATATGGAAACGTGTGTATATCTGTAGCTGATTCACTTTGTTATAAAGCAGAAACTAACACACAATTGTGAAGCAATTATACTTCAATAAAGATGTTTAAAAAAAAAAAAGAAGTATAAGAACAGTGTCTTACCAAATAGAGAATATCAATAAAGAGAAATTACAAAAAAGAACCAAATAGAAGATCTGTAGTTGAAAAGTACAATAACTAAAATAAAAAATTGACTGGAGAAAGCTCAGTATCAGATTTGAACAGGCAGAAGTATGAGTCAGTGAACTTGAAGATAGGCCAATTGAGATTATCCAGTGTGAGAAACAGAAAGAAAAAAGAATGAAGAGAAATTAACAGAATCTCAGAGTCCTATGGGACACCTTCAAGCATCCTATTATACACATAATGGGAGTTCCAGATGAAGAGACAGAAAAAGAGACTGAAGGAGTATTTGGAGAAATAATGGCCTAAAATTTCACAAATTTGATGACTGCTGTTAATCTGCACATCCCAAAAGCTCAAGGAAGTCCAAGCATGATACAGTCAAAGAGAGCCACATCTACATACATCATAAACCATCAAATGACAAAGACAGTGTTAAAGCAGCAAGAGCGGAGTTATCATGTACAAAGAATCTTCAATAAAACTAATTGCTGATTTTTCATCAGAAACCATAGAGGCCAGAAGGCATTGCAATGACATATGCAAAGAGCTGAGGAAAAGAACCTGCCTACCAAGTATTCTGTACCTAGCAAAACTACCCTTCAGAAATGAAGGAGAGATGAAGACATTCTCAGATAAACAACAGTTGAAAGACTCCACTGCTAGCAAACTGACCCACAGAAAATACTAAAGAGATTTTTTTCAAGATGGAATGGTGAACACCAGACAGTAACTTAAATCCACATGAAAAAAGTACTAAAGGTAACTACATAAGTAAATACAAAAGACAGTATAAATGTATTTTTGTTTGTAAGTCAGTTTTTCTCCTATATGACTTAAAAGACAAATGCAGTATAAGCAAGTCCCAAATACATAAAGAAAAACTAACAGAATTAAAATGAAAAAACCTGACACTATTTTTTTAAATAAATAAATAAATTTATTTATTTATTTATTTGTATTTTTATTTTTGGCTGCGCTGGGTCTTCGTTGCCGCGCGCGAGTTTTCTCTAGCTGTGGCGAGCAGGGGCTACTCTTTGTTGTGGTGCGCGGGCTTCTCATTGTGCTGGCTTCTCTTGTTGAGGAGCACGGGCTCTAAGTGCATGGGCTTCAGTAGTTGTGGCTCTTGGGCTCTAGAGCGCAGGCTCAGTAGTTTTGGCGCGCGGGCTTAGTTGCTCCGCGGCATGTGAGATCTTCCCAGACCAGGGCTCGAGCCCGTGTCCCCTGCATTGGCAGGCGGATTCTTAACCACTGTACCACCAGGGAAGTCCGAAAAACTGACACTATTAAACGGAGAAATATTTCAAGCCAATAGCAAACGGTCATATATTGTATAATTCCATGTATATGAAATGTCCAGAATGAGCAAATCCATATAGACAGAAAGTAGATTAGTGGATGCCAGGGGATGTTGGGGAGGGGAAAATAGGGAGTAACAGCTAACATATACAAGATTTCTTTGTGGGGGCGTGACAAAAATGTTCTGGAATTAGATAGCAATATTGGTTGTGAAAATACTAAGAACTAGTGAATTGTACACTTACTTTAATCGGTGAATTTTTTTTTTTGAATCTTGTAGAAGTTTTTATTTCAGTGATGAAAAGAACGCAGTAAATGGAAACTATGCTGGTTTACGTTAGGCATGCACCTCTACCTGAAACTGCTGTTAGTTTTTGACTGGCCTAAATCTTTATAACTTATTTTTTCATTTAGGCACATCTTTAAATTTTTTTGGACCCTGACATACAGGGTAAGTTAACGTCTTCCTTGTGGCAGTTTAGTATGAGAATTATGTTCGCTGGCTAGATTCCTTTAACTAAAGTCCTCTAGACTCTCAGGCTACCTGTACTAGCTCAAGACTGTACTTTATATATAGAAATTTAAGTGAATCACAGTATAAGGGAGGGAGATAATCTAGAAAAGTGAAATGTACTGTATGAATACTCCATACATTTTTTTTCCAGCACTGATAATCAAACACTAGATAAGGAGGCCTACAGTCAAGTACCAAATTACTCTTTCCCCCACTGCTGCCCTTTCTGAGAGACACAAAGATGTATATCGATCTCTCCAGAAATCTGAAAGGAATCCACACAAATAACAGATTATTACCTATGTGGTCCCACATATCAAATTATAGAGCAGTTCCACTATTAAAATTATAGGAAGCAGTTAATGGGACTATGAGGAAAGCATCGTCCCACATACAGTAACATACACCTAGTAGAGTTTTCCATTCATCTGTCAATTGTTTTCCCAAGATTAGCATTAAAAAACACAACCCCAAACACATTTGACCCTCAAACCACCCCCACACACAAAAATCGGTCTTTATTCATTCTCAGATGACAGGATGTCCCAAGAGTGACAAAGGTGGGAGCCGATCCCCCCACAGCCTTTTCTTCAACCATCCCATCAACTGCTCTTCATTTCTTGAACTACCTTCCTTTTCCAGAGAGGTAATACTCAGGTCAGTCAGAAAGGCTTTCTGAGAAGACTGGCTTGGATTTCTGGGTCTGTTCCAGTCGATTCTAGATGAATTGGCTTGTATCAATGAAGCGCTCAACGCAGTTCACAAAACAAGCCTCAGCCCGACTGTCCAACTTTGGCCCAGGCTTGTCCATGCACATTTCCCAACAAAGTTCCGTCATCTGGTGCACCAGCTGCTGGAAGCGCTGCTTCTGAGTCTCTACCTCCGTGCAATGCTGCAGCTGCGGGTCGACCGAGCCCAAACCCGCTGCGGAGGAAGACGAGGAGGACGCCATCCCAGCGCGGCCACGCGTGCCGAGACAAACTCCGCACCAAGTCACCGACCTTCACGTGTCTCCGCGGCAGAACCCTTAAATGGTGAATTTCATGTTTTGTCTCAATTTAGAAAAAAAGTGTGTGTGTGGGGGGGGGGTGGGCAGGAATGAACATATGAAGGAAAAGACTGCCTAAAACTGTAAAGATTTGGTAACAGATTTAAAATACATTTTGCAGGCAAGAAAGGGTGGAATTAACATGAAGGAAGTTAAATTAGTGATGAGGACAAATCTGAGAGTCTGCAAAATTACAGAGGAAAAAGGAGAAGAAAATGAAAATGCTGTGAAAGATGATGAGAGACATAAGAAACATAGCTAAGTAAACCAAACCAAGAATTATATCTGCAGCTGAGGAAGAAAGTAATATTCAAACACTTAATTGAATAAAACATCCTCCTCCTGAAAAGGGGAACACTGTATGCAGATTGAAAGTTGCCATAAAAATCCAGGGAAAAATCAGAGACTGAGACACATATCAGAAAAAGATTTTTGAGTCAAAATAAATAGAAGAAAATCCCATAAATAAACAATTTAAAAAAAAAAGTTAAGAGAAGAAAATTTAGTCTGATATCAGGCTTATTTAAAATACTAAATGTAAAAATAATGGAACCAAATCTGTATTTATTGGGGAAATTATATAATTCAAGGATTTATGGACCCAGTGCATTTTCATTAAGCACTATGACAATGAAAAGACATTTTCACAAGTACACAGCAGCTAGAAAGTATATTCAACCTCTGTACCTTCTTGAAAAATTCACTTGAAGACTCACCCAGCTGAAGAGATGAATCAAAATGAAGAATTCATTACAGAGAAATGAAGCAATGCTGAAAGTGATCAGTGGTGAACTTTGAAGTCAGTTTGACACAACACTCATCTAAATAGCAAATTTAGTTACAAGGTGGAAAAAAAAATGCCAAAAGTTAATTTTGGAATGAAAGGCATGAAAAGAAAAAACAATTGTATTTTTTTGTCTTTTTGACTAAAGAGCTGTCATTTTATTCATGACTTGGTGATCAGATAGGTTAAAGAAGTTTTCATAAAAAATAAATTTGACTTGATTAAAATTTAAAACTTGTGTGCACCAAAAAAAAAAAAAAAAAAAAAACACCATCAACATAGTAAAAAGGTTGCACACAGAATTGGGAAAAACATTTGCAATTCATATATCTGATGAGAGATGACTATCCATAATATATGAAGAACTCTTACAGTTCAACAACAGCAAAAAGCAATCTAATTTTTAAATGAGTACAGAATCTGAAGAGACATTTCTCCAGGAAAGATACAGATGGCCAAAAAGAACGTGAAAAGATGTTTTACTTCATTAGTCATGAAGGAAATGTAAATAAAAACTACAAAGAGATACCACTTCATACCCATTAGGATGGCTTTTATGAAATAAAAAAGAGCAAGGGTTGGCAGGGATATGGTGAAATTGGAACTCTTGTGTATTGCTGATGGGAATGTAAAATGGTATAGCCACCGTGGAAAACAGTGTAGTGGTTCCTCAAAAAATGAAACATAGAATTACTATATGATCTAGCAATTCTTCTTCTAAGTATATACCCAAAAGAATCGAAAGCAGGGATTTGAACAGATTTTGAACACCCAGGTTCATAGCAGCATTATTAACAATAGCCAAAGGGTGAGAACAATCCAGATGTCTACCACCTGATGAATGGATCAATACAATGTGATACATACATACAACAGAATATTATTCAGCCTTAAAAAGGAGTGAATTTCTGACACATGCTACACTGTGGATGGACTTTGAAGGCATTGTGCTAAGTAATACAAGCCAGTCACAAAAGGGTTGGAGGAGGAGGAAAAGGGAGTTATTGTTTAATAGGTACAGAGTTTCCATTTGGGAAAATGAGTTAATTCTGGAGATGGATGGTGTGATGGTTGCCCAACAATGTGAATATACTTAATGCCTTAACTTGTATACTTAAAAATGTTTGAAATGGTAAATTTTATGTATATTTTACCACAATGGAAAAAAGCTACCAAAAAATGAAACTCGAAAAGAATTTTAAAACTAGATATCTGTCTTCCAAATTATTGTTGAGTATATAAAATAAGCAAAATAACATAGAACAAGAACAGGAAACAAGAGGGGCTTCCGTGGTGGCGCAGTGGTTAAGAATCTGCCTGCCGTCGCAGGGGACACGGGTTCAAGCCCTGGTCCAGGAAGACCCCACATGCCGTGGAGCAGCTAAGTCCATGCACCACAACTACTGAGCCCGCATGCCACGACTACTGAAGCCCGCGAGCCTAGAGCCCATGCTCCGCAACAAGAGAAGCCACCGCAATGAGAAGCCCGCGCACCACAATGAAGAGTAGCCCCGCTCGCCGCAACTACAGAAAGCCCGCGCGCAGCAATGAGCACCCAATGCAACCAAATAAATAAACAAATAAATACATTTATTAAAGAAAAAGAATGAAAACTAAACTTTTTAAGCCTAGTCTTTCAGAACAGTAGAATGGGCTCCCAAAGAACCTTTCAAATGCTAATTTTTCTCTTTTCCTTACAAATTCTATAATCTAATAAATTATATACTTGCACTGTTTCTTAGATGTTCAATTGCTTTCCTGATTCCATTTTTTTCATATGTATTCACCTTTGCCCAAAATGCTTTTCTCTTTCCATCTCAGTTTTTTTGGTTTTGTTTTAAACATCTTTATTGGAGTATAATTGCTTGACAATGGTGTGTTAGTTTCTGCTTTATAACAAAGTGAATCAGCTATACATATACATATATCCCCATATCTCCTCCCTCTTGCATCTCCCTCCCACCCTCCCGATCCCACCCCTCTAGCTGGTCACACCACACTGAGCTGATCTCCCTGTGCTATGCGGCTGCTTCCCACTAACTATCTATTTTACATTTGGTAGTATATGAGTCCGTGCCACTCTCTCACTTCGTCCCAGCTTCCCCTTCCCCCTCCCCGTGTCCTCACGTCTGTTCTCTACGTCTGCGTCTTTATTCCTGTCCTGCATCCATCTCACTGTTTATCCAGTGTAACTCTCTTCTCACACTAGTAGATGCTTGAGAGGTATTTTAAAATAATTTTTGTCAGCTTCCTGTCTGAATCGTGATTTCCCTCTCTTAGGTTCCAGGGCTGCTGCTGCTTCAGAGCAGTCAGCTCAACTACAAGACACGAAGATTGATAATCTAGCAGACACTAAAGCCATTAAACAGAAAGGGGAGATCCACAGTAAGAGGACCGTTCCTAAGGAAGCCTGGCCCGAAGAGAAGAAATCCTTGCAAATAGATATTGCAGGTAATGGGGAGTGGGGTAGGGGGTGTGAGAGAGAGAGAGCATGCACACGCAAACGCCTGTGTCTACGTGTTTCCACTTAATTCTGATGAGACTATAGTCTCACAATTTAAACAGAGTTCCATCTTTTTATTTTTTGCTTTCTTATGCATATCACTTCAGTGCTTCTTTGTCTGTGTGGATGTATGTATTTATTTGTAAGATAATTGTTACTTCTGGGAAAAGACACTGGCAATTTAGAAACAAAATTACAATTAAATACCCAAGGCTGATAGTATTAGAAGTGAAGTATCATGTCTCAACACCGAAACAGGGGAGGGAAAGCTTAAGGCATTCCAGATGACTGTGACAAAGACAGAAAGAATCTCAATACAAACTTTTAAAAAATTACAATAAAAAAGACCCAAGATCAAATCTATTTATGTTCACCCATGGCCCCCTTTTTCTAATAACATAAAAGAAAAGTGTATAGGACACAAGCCATTACTACCTAGCTGTCAAAGGAAAACTGGATATCCACATGCAGAAGAATTAATTTGGACCATTACCTTTTACCATATACAAAATTAACCCAAAATGGATCAAAGATCCAAACAGAAGAGCTAAAATTATAAAACTCTTAGAAGAAAACATGGGGGGAAAGCTTCATGACATTGGATTTGGCAGTGATTTCGTGGATATGACACCAACAGTATAGGCAACAAAAGCAAAAATAAATAAACTATACTATATCAGAATTTAAAACTCTGCTTCAAAGGACACAATCAACAGAGTTAAAAGACAACCTGTGGAATAGGAGAAAATATTTGCAAATCATGATAAGTGACCAATATCCAGATTATATATGGAACTTCTAAAAGTCAACAACAAAGAAACCCAATTTAAAAATGGGTAAAGGACTCGAATAGACACTTCTCCAGGGAGTATATATGAATGGCCAACAAGTATATGAAAAGATGCTTAATATCACTAATCATCAAAGAAATGCAAATCAAAACCACAATGAGATACTACTGCACACCTATTAGGATGGGTAGTATCAAAAGAACAGAAAATAACAATCGTTGTCAAGGATGCAGAGAAATTGGATCCCTTGTGCACTGCTGGTGGAAATATAAAATGGCACAGCCATTATGGAAAACAGTGTGGAGGTTCCTAAAAAATTAAAAATAGAATGACGATATGATACAGCAATCCCACTTCTGGGTGTATATCCAAAGGAATTCAAAGCAGGATCTCACAGATATCTGCACACCCATGTTCATTGCAGCATTACTCACGATAATCAAGATACGTCCATCAGCAGATGAATGGATAAATATAATGTGATATCTATACAATAGAATGTTATGCAGCCTTAAAAGAAGAAAATCCTGTCACATGCTATAACATAGGTGAATCTCAAGGACCTTGTGCTGAGTGAAATAAGCCAGTCACAAAAAGATAAACACTGTATATTCCGCCTACGTGAAGTATCTGAAATAGTGAAAATCATAGAAACAAAGTAGAAAAGTGGCTGCCAACGGCTGGGGAGAGAAAGGAGGGGGAGTTCATGTTTATTGGGTATAGAGTTTCAGTGTTGCAAGATGAAGATGTTCTAGAGATCTGTTGTGCAACAGTGTGAACATACTTAACACTGCTGAACTGTATGCTTAAAAATTGGTTAAGATGGTAAATTTAATCTTCTGTGTTTATCACACACAAAAAAGAATGTGTAAGATGAAAAAACAACATTGCAATTCTGCAGTGGGTAGTCTAGGAGACATAGCTTGGAAAAGAAAGATGGAAATATAACCTGCAGAAGCATACTCTAGCCCAGGCCGCACAGAGGAGGTGAGCGGCGGGCGGGCGAGCGAGAGAAACTTCATCTGCAGCTCCCTATCGCTCCCCATTCCTCACGTTACCGCCTGAACCATCCCCCCACCCCCCAACCCCGTCTGTGGAAAAATTGTCTTCCATGACACCGGTCCCTGGTGGCAAAAAGGTTGGGGACCGCTGCCCTAGAGGACCCTCAAGGAGAAATGGATAATACAGAACACTAGAGAGCTTGAACACACATACTTAGCCCATGACAGACCATAGAAATGAAATTAAAAAAAAAAAAAAGCAGAGTTAGAGAAACATCTGGAAATATTGAGGTTGATGTGTATAAATGTTTGTATGCTTTTAAAACACAACCTTTCAAATGCTCATAGAACATTTTTTTTTCAAACAGCTTTTTTAATATGTAATGCACATATATAATTCTCCCACTTAAAGTGTACCATTTAATGATTTTTACCCTATTCACAGATATGTGCAACCATCCACACAGTTGACTTTAGAACATTTTTATCACCTCAGAAAGAAACCCTATACCCCTTAGCTATCACCCCTCTATTTCCTCATCACCCACCTCCCCCCAAGCCCTAAGTCAACCACTGATCTACTTTGTCTCTATTATAAATTTTCCTATTCTAGACCTTAATACAAATGGAATCATTTAATGTGTGGACTTTTGTGACTGGCTTCTTGTAACTCAGCATGATGTTTTTGGGTTCATCCAAGTTAGGGCTTGTATCATTATTTTATTCCTTCTAATGGCTCAATAATATTTCATCGTATGTATGTATCACAGTTTGTTTATCTGTTTGTTGATGGACATTTGGTTGTTTCCACCTTTTGGCTACTATGAATAATGCTTTTATAAAATAATGATTTTATATTTATAAAATATAAATGCTTTTCTATTCATGTACAGGTTTTTATATGGACAATATGTTTTCATTTGTCTTGGGTACGTACCCAGGAATGGAATTCCTAGATCATGTGATAACTTTATATTTCATCATCTGAGGAGTTGTCAGACTGTTTGCCAAAGTGGCTGCACCATTTTACATTCCCAGTAGCAATGTATGAGGATTTCAATTTCTCTACTAACTCACCAACACTTATTATCTGACTTTTTCATTGGATCTATTCTAGTGGATGTGAAGTTGTATCTCATTTTGCTTTTGATTTGCATTTGCCTCCTGATTATGATGTTGAACATCTTTCTGTGTGCTTATTGGCCAGTTGTGTGTTATCCTTGGAGAAATGTGTATTCAGATCCTGGCCTGGTTTTTATTTGGGCTATTTCTCTTTTTTATTGAGTTTTAAGAGTTCTATGTATTCTAGATACACATTCTTATCAAAATTTTGATTTTGATATATTCTCCCATTCTGTGAGTTAAAATTGGGAAGTATGAGTCCTCCAACATGACCTTATTTTTCATGATTGTCTTGGCTCTTCTGGGTCCTTGACAATTCCATATGCTTGCAAAATTTCTACTAAGAAATCAGCTAGGATTCTGATAGGGATTGTGTTGAATCTGTGATCACTTTGGTGAGAATTGCTTTCTTAACAGTAAGTCCGTGGACTTGGGATGTTTGATTTAGATAGATATTTATTGATTTAGATATTTATTTAGATATTCTTTAATTTCTTGCAGTCATTTTTTGTAACTTTCAGAGTAGAAGTTTTTCTCTTCTTATGTTAAATTTACATTAATATTTTAATTTTTTTGAGGCTGTTGTGAACAGAATGGTTTCCTTTTGCTTTTCTTTTTGTTTTTGGCTGTGCTGCTTGACTTGAGGGATCTTAGTTCCCCAACCAGGGATCTAACTTATGCCCTCTTGCAGTGGAATTGCAGAGTCCTAACCACTGGACTGCCAGAGAATTCCCCCAGAATGGTTTTCTTAATTTCATTTTCAGTTTGTTAATTGCAAGTATATCATAATACAATTGATTTTTTTAATATTTAACTTTTATCCTGCAACGATGCTGACTCGTTTATTAGTTCTAAATGGTGAATGGGATTGTTTGCTTAATTGGTCTTTCTTAGCTTTCGTTGTTAGTATGTAGAAATGCAGCAGATTTCTGTGTATTAATTTCATATCCTGAAACTTTAGCGAATTCACTGATGAGCTCTAGTAGTTTTCTGGTAGCAGCTTTAGGATTTTATAGTATCATGTCATCTGTAAAAACTGACAGTTTTACTTCTTTTCCAATTTGGATTCGTTTTATTTCTTTTTCTTCTCTGCTTGCCGCGACTAGGACCTTCAAAACTATGTTGAAAAAAAGTGGCGAGAGTGGACATCCTTGTCTTGTTCCTGATCTTAGGGGAAATGCTTTCAGCTTTTCACCATTGAGTATAATGTTAGCTGTGGGTTTGTCATATATGGCCTTTATTGTGTTGAGGTATGTTCTCTCTGTGCCCACTTTCTAGAGAGTTTTTATCATAAATGTGTGTTGAAATTTGTCAAAAGCTTTTTCTGCATCTATTGAGATGATCATATGTTTTTTTTTAATAAATTTATTTTATTTATTTATTTTTGGCTGTGTTGGGTCTTCATTACTGTGTGCGGGCTTTCTCTAGTTGCAACGAGCGGGGGCTACTCTTTGTTGCGGTGTGCGGGCTTCTCATTGCGGTGGCTTCTCTTTGTTGCGGAGCACAGGCTCTAGGCGCACAGGCTTCAGTAGTTGTAGCACGCGGGCTCAGTAGTTGTGGCTCACAGGCTCTAGAGCACAGGCTCAGCAGTTGTGGCACACGGGCTTAGTTGCTTCACGGCATGTGGGATCTTCCGGGACCAGGGCTCGAATCCGTGTCCCCTGCAGTGGCAGGTGGATTCTTAACCACGGTGCCACCAGGGAAGCCCGATCATATGGTTTTTATTCTTCAGTTTGTTAATGCGGTGTATCACACTGATTGATTTGCAGATATTGAAAAATCCTTGCATCCCTGGGATGAATCCCACGTGATCATGGTGTATGAGCCTTTTAATTTATTAGTGGATTCGGTTTGCTAGTATTTTGTAGAGGATTTTTGCATCTATGTTCATCAGTGGTATTGGTCTGTAGTTTTCTTTTGTGTAATATCTTTATCTGGTTTTGGTATCAGGGTGATGGTGGCCTCCTAGAATGAGTTCAGAAGTTTTCTTTCCTCTGCAAACTTTTGGAAGGGTTTCAGAAGGATGGGTGTTAACTCTTCTCAATGTTTGGTAGAATTCACCTGTGAAGCCATTTGGTCCTGGACTTTTCTTTGTTGGGAATTTTTAAATTGCTGATTCAATTTCAGTTCTGGTAATTGGTCTGTTCATATTTTCTGTGTCTTCCTGATTCAGTCTTGGGAGGTTGTACCTTTCTAAGAATTCATCAGTTCCTTCTAGGTTGTCCGTTATATTGGCATGTAGTTGCTCATAGTAGTCTCTTATGATCCTTTGTATTTCTGTGGTGTCGGTTGTAACTTCTCCTTTTTCATTTCTGATTTTATTGATTGGGGCCCTCTCCCTTTTTTTCTTGATGAGTCTTCCTAAAGGTTTATCAATTTTGTTTATATTTTCAAAGAGCCAGCTTTTAGTTTCATTGATCTTTCCTATTGTTTTTTTTAGTCTCTATTTCATTTATTTCTGCTCTGATATTTATGATTTCTTTCCTTCTACTAACTTTGGTTTTTATTTATTCTTCTTTCTCTACTTGCTTTAGATGTAAGTTTAGGTTGTTAATTTGAGATTTTTCTTGTTTCCTGAGGTAAGCCTGTATTA
The DNA here is from genome assembly GCF_028023285.1 of Balaenoptera ricei. NCBI lineage: Eukaryota > Metazoa > Chordata > Mammalia > Artiodactyla > Balaenopteridae > Balaenoptera > Balaenoptera ricei. Next base: position 21,884 of record NW_026777727.1, read on the forward strand.
CTATAAACTTCCCTCTTAGAACTGCTTTGTCTGCGTCCCATAAGTCTTGGATCATCGTGCTTTCGTTTTCATTTGTCTCTAGGTAGTTTTTGATTTCCTCTTTGATTTCTTCAGTGATCCATCGGTTGTTTAGTAGCATATTGTTTAGCCTCCACGTGTTTGTGGTTTTTGCAGGTTTTTTTTCTTGTAGGTGATTTCTAGTTCCATAGAGTTGTGGTTGGAAAAGAAGCTTGATATGATTTCAGTTTTCTTAAATTTACCAAGGCTTGTTTTGTGGCCTAACATGTGATCTATCCTGGAGAATGTTACATGTGCACTTGAAAAGAATGTGCATTCTGCTGCTTTTGGGTGGAATGCTCTATAAATATCAGTTAAGTCCCTTTGGTCTAATGTGTTATTTAAGGCCTGTGTTTCCCTGTTGATTTTCTCTCTGGATGATCTGTCCATTGATGTAAGTCAGGTGTTAAAGTCCTTACTATTATTGTGCTGCTGTTGATTTCTCCTTTTATGTCTATTAATATTTTGCCTTCTGTATTCAGGTGCTCCTATGTTGGGTGCATATATATTTACAGTTGTTATATCTTCTTTTTGGATTGATCCCTTGATCATTCTGTAGTGTCCTTCTTTGTCTCCTGTGACAGTTTTTATTTTAAAGTTGATTTCATCTAATATAAATATTGGTACTCTGGCTTTCTTTCGATTTTCATTTGTGTGGACTACCTTTTCCATCCCCTCACTTTTAGTCTGTATGTGTCTCTAGATCTGTAGTGAGTCTCTTGTAGGCAGCAAATACACGGGTCTTGTTTTTGTATCCATTCAGCCAGTTTGTGTCTTTTGGTTGGAGCATTCAGTCTGTTTACGTTTAAGGTAATTATCGATATGTATGTTCATACTGTCATTTTGTTAATTGTTTTGGATTTGTTTCTGTAGGTCTTTTTTTCCCCCTTCTTTTGTTCTCTTCTCTTGTGATTTGATGACTATCTTCAGTGTTATGTTTAGATTCCTTTTTTGTGTATGTGTGTATCTGTTACAGATTTTTGGCTTGTGGTTACCTTGAGGTTATTGTATAGCAGTCTCTGTATACATATGGTGATTCTTCTAAATTGCTGATGTCTTAATTTCAAATGCATTTGCAATTACCCTCCATGTGTACTCTCCTCCCCTCATGATTACTGTTTTTTATGTCATGTTTTACATCAAATTGTTTTGTGTATCCCTTAACTGCTTATCGTGGATACAGATGATTTTACTACTTCCGTCTTTTAATCTTCCTGCTAGCTTTGTTTGCGAATGATTTCCTACCTTTACTGTATGTTTACTGGTGAGCTTTTTTGTTCCATAGTTTTCTTATATCTAGTTGTGGCCCTTTCTTTTGCACCTGGAGAAGTTCCTTTAACATTTGTTGTAAAGCTGGTTTAGTGGTGCTGAATTCTTTTAGCCTTTGCTTGTCTGTACAGCTTTTGATTTCTCTGTCAAATCTGAACAAGAGCCTTGCTGAGTAGAGTATTCTTGGATGTAGGTTCTTCCCTTTCATCACTTTAAATATATCATGCCAGTCCCTTCCGACCTGCAGAGTGCCTGCTGAAAAGTCAACTGATAGTCTTATGGGAGTTCCTTTGTATGTTATTTGCTGCTTTCCCCTTGCTGCTTTTAGTATTCTCTGTATCTTTAATTCTTGACATTTTGATTACAGCGTGTCTTGGTGTGTTCCTCTTTGGGTTATCCTGTATGGGATTTTCTGCGCTTCTTGGACTTGGATGACTATTTCCTTTCCCAGGTTAGGGAGGTTTTCAGCTATTATCTCTTCAAATATTTTCCTGAGCTCTTTCTTTCAAATATGTTCCCGGGCTCTTTCTCTCTTCTTCTGGGACCCCTGTGGTGCGAATATTAGTGCTCTTGATGTTGTCTCAGAGATCTTTTAAACCGTTCTCATTTCTTTTCTTTTTTAAATCTTTTTTCTGTTCAGTGGCAGTGATTTCCACTACTCTGTCTTCCAGCTCACTGATCCATTCTTCTGAATCCTTTAGTCTACTTTGATTCCTTGCACTGTATTTTTCATTTCAGTTATTGTATTCTTCATCTCTGGTTGTTCTTTATATTTTCTAACTCTTTTCTTAAAACTTATAACTTCTCGTTCTGTGCATCCATTCTCCTCCTGAGTTCTTTGATCATCTGTATGATCATTACTCTGAACTATTTCTTGGGTAGATTGCCTATTTCCACTTCACTTAGTTCTTCTTCTGGGATTTTATCTTGTTCCTTCATCTGAAACATATTGCTCTGCCATCTCATTTTGTCAATAAGTTGCTATTTGTATTTTTATGTATGTAGTAGGTAAGTTACATCTGTCAACCTTGGAGAAGTGGCCCTCTGTAGGAGGCGTCCTGTGCATTTCAGCAGCACACTCCCCTCTCGTTACCCAAGCTGTGTGCTCTAGGGGTTCACCCTAAGAGGGCTACTTGGGCCTTCTGTTGTGGTGGGCTAACTATGTGGGTAGTCTGGTAGGCCCCTAGTCTGGTTGGTTGCCAGGTCCTGCCTTGTGTGGATGCTGCTGGCTGCTGTTTAGCAGGGCCTGGTCACAACGTGGCTGGTTGCAGAATGCTAGGGGCCCCGGGGCTAATGCTGGCTCACTGGTGGGTGGAGTCAGGGTCCTGAAGACCCTAGGGTTGTTGCCTACCCACTGGTAGTTGAAGCCAGATCATGGGGTTAGTGCTGGTCTACTGGCAGGCAGAGCTGGTCCCTGGAGTCCAGCTGCAGGGTCCTGGGATCCCAGAGCTCATTTCAGATTGTTGAGGGGGTGGTGTCGGTTCCTGACACAGTTGGGTACAGGGTCTGGAGTGTCCTGAAGGTTTCCTTGGCCTGCTAGTGGGCCAGTCCAAGGCCCAGCTGGTCCCAGGGTAGGCTCTGGCCTGCATTGAGGAATCATAGTTTTCTTGCTTTTGGTGCCTGCATCCTGGTGAATGAGACTGGTCTAGAAGCTTGGCCTGGCTTCCTGGTGGGAGAGTCCTGTGCCTGTCTACTGGTGGGTGGTGCTGGGTCTTGGCCCTCTGGTGGGCTGGGCCATGTCTAGGGGCTAGTCCAAAGGCAGCTGTGAGCTTTTTTGTCTTTAGGCAGCCTGTCTGCTAATGGGTGGAGCTGTGTCCTGACCCAGTTAGTTCTTTGGCCTGAGGCGTCCCAGCACTGTTGCCTGCAGGCTGTTGGGTGGGGCCAGGTTTTGGAGCTAATGAGCCAATATGTCATCCACCAACAGTGTTCCCCAATATGTCTGCCACCAGTGTCTATGTCCCCAGGGTGAGCCGCAGCCACCCTCCCCCAACCCCTGCCGCTCCAGGAGACTCTCCAAGACGAGCAGGTAGGTCTGGCCCAGGCTCCTATCAAATTACTTCTTTGGCCCTGTGTCCCAGGGTATATGAGATTTCATGTGCACCCTTTAAGGGTGATATCTCTATTTTCCCCAGTCCTGTGGGGCTCCTGCAATTAAGCCTTTCTAGCCTTCAAAGCCAAATGCTCTGTGGGCTCATCTCAACAATGCCAGACCCCCAACCTGGGAGAACCTCTGGAATATATTTACTCTCCAGTTTTCGTTGCCTACATAGGGGTTATGGAATTTGATTATATTGTGAGTCTCCCCCTATTACCGGTTTTGTTGCCATTCCTTCTTTATGTCTTTTGGTGTAGGAGATCTTTTCTGGTGGGTTCCAGTGTTTTGTGTGTGTGCGTTTTTTTTTATTGGTTGCTCTGCGGATAGTTGTGATTTTGGTGTGCTTGTGAGAGGAGGTGAGCTCAAGGTCTTTTTACTCTGCCATCTTGCCCACTTTCCTCTATACCACATTTTCTTTTTTTTTGTTTTGTTTTAATTTTTATTGGAGTATAGTTGCTTTACAGTGTTGTGTTAGTTTCTACTGTACAGCAAAGTGAACCAGCTATACGTATATATATATATAGATATCTATCTATCTATCTATATATATATATAGATAGATAGATAGATATCTATATATATATCTATATATCTATATATATATCTCCCCTCTTTTTTGGATTTCCTTCCCATTTAGGTCACCACAGAGCATTGAGTAGAATTCCCTGTGCTATATACAGTAGGTTCTCATCAGTTATCTATTTTATACATAGTATCAATAGTGTATATATGTCAGTCCCAATCTCCCAATTCCTCCCACCCCCCCCCATACCACACTTTCCTTATCTATTCATCCATCAGTGGACACTTAGGTGGTTTCCATGTCTTGGCTATTTTAAATAATGCTGCAGTGAGCACAGATCTACGAATATCTCTCCAAGACCAAGCTTTCAATTGTTTTGTGTGTAGACCCAGAAGCAGAACTGCTGGATCGTATGGTAGTTGCATTTTAACTCTTTGGGTAACCTCCATACTGATTTCCATAGTGGCAACACCAATTACATTCTCACTAACAGTGCACAGAAAAAGGAACCTTTAGCTCCATAACCTCACTAATGCTTGTTATTTCTTGTCTTTTTGATGATAGCCATTCTAACAGGTGTGAGGTGATATCTCATTGTGGTTTTGGTTTACATTTCCCTGATGATTATTGGTGCTGAGCATCTTTTCCTGTATTTGTTAGCCATTCGTATGTCTTCTTCACAAAAATGTCTATTAAGATCCTGTGCCCTCATTTTTTAATTGGGTTGTTTGTTTGTTTGTTTTTATTTGAGTTGAATTCTTTGTCTATTTTGGATGTTAACCCCTTGTCAGATATGTCATTTGCAAATATCTTCTTCCATTCAGTAGTCTGATGGTTTCTTTTGCTGTGCAGAAGCCTTTCAGTTGGATGTACTCCTACTATTTACTTTCGCTTTTGTTGTCTTTGCTTTGGGCGTCAAATTCAAAAAATTATTGCTAACACCAGTGTCAAAGCTCTTACTGCCTATGTTTTCTTCTAGGAATTTTATGGTTTCAGACCTTACATTTAAATCTTCAATCCATTTAGAATTGATTTTTGTGTATGGTGTAAGATAACGCTTCAGTTTCAGTCTTTTGCATGTGGCTATCGAGTTTTCCCAGTACCATTTATTGAAGAGACTATCCTTTCCCCATTGTATATTCTTGGCTGCTTTGTCATAAGGTAATTGACCTTATATGTGTGAGTTTATTTCTGGTCTCTCTATTCTTTTCCATTGATCTACATGTCTGTTTTTATGTCAGTACTATACCATTTTGATTACTGTAGCTTTGTAATATAGTTTGAAATCAGGAAGTGTGATGCCTACAGTTTTCTTCTACTTTTTAAAGATTGCTTTGGCTATTTGGAGTCTTTTGTGGTTACATACAAATTTTAGGATTGTTCAATTTTTGTGAAAAATGCCATTGGAATTTTGATAGGGATTGCATTGAATCTGTAGATTGTTTTGAGTAGTATGGACATTTTAACAATATTAATTCTTCCAATCTGTGAACACAGAATATTTTCCCATTTGTTCATGTCTTTTTCAGCTTTTTTCATCAATGTTTTCAGTATACAGGTCTTTCACCTCCTTGGTTAAATTTATTCCTAGGTATTTTATTCTTTTGATGCAATTATGAACAGGATTGTTTTAATTTGTTTTTCTGGCAGTTTATTATTAATGTATAGAAATGCAACAGATCTTTGTCTGTTAAATAATTTTGTATACTGCAACTTTACTGAATGTTTTAGTTGTAACAGTTTTTTTGGTGGCGTCTTTAGGGTTTTCTATATCTAAAACCATGTCATTTTCACATAGTGACAATTTTGCTTCTCTTCTGATTTGGGTGCCTTTTGTTTCTTTTTCTTGCCTAATTGCTCTGGCTAGAACTTCCAATACTGTGTTCAATAAACGTGATGCCGGTGGATATCCTTGTCTTGTTCCTGATCTTAGAGGAAATGCTTTCCATTTTTCACCATTGAGTATGTTAGCTATGGTCTTGTCAGAAATGGTCGTGAGCTATGTTTCCTGTATACCTACTTTGTTGAGAGTTTTTATCATGAATGGATTTTGAGTTTTCTCAAATGCTTTTTCTACATCTATTGACTATATGATTTTTGTCCTTTATTTGGTTAGTGTCATGTACCACATTGATTGATTTGTAAGATGTTGAATCATCCTTGCATTCCTGGAATAAATCCCACTTGATCATAGTGTATAATCCTTTTAATATATTATTGAATTTGGTGTGCTAATGTTTTGTTTGGTTTCTTTTTGCATCTATGTTCATCAGGGATATTGGCTTGTAATTTTTTTGTAGTGTATCTACACTGGGTATCTAGGTAACGTCTGGATAACAGGGTAATGTGGGCCTTATAAAATAAGTTTGGAAGTGTTCTCTCCTGTTCTGCTTATTGGAAGAGTTTGAGAATCTTTCATATTAATCCTTCCTTAAGTGTTCGGTAGAATTCAGCAGTGAAGCCACCTGGTCCTGGACTTTTGTTCATTGGGAGGTTTGAGAGTCTTTTTATCCTTTAGATATAAAAGCAGACTCCATGTATCCCACTATATTTTCGGGAAATTGTCTTAGGGATTCCCAGAGTATTTTGTGAAAATTCTGATTACCAATAATCTATAGAGAAGGTAAAATGGATCCCATAGTTACAAGTGATACTGTGTTTCATATGTATGTCTGTTTCTTCCATGACTTCGAACTCTAAAAATGTGTATGGAAACTGAATTAACGTTTGCAATTATGGTTTATAGTTGTTAAGATGTTCTACATCTTAAAATGCCTATTTTGATATAGAATGACTGTCAAAATGTGAAGATGGAAGATGGTAAATTATAGTAGGTGTATTTTACCACAATAAAAAAAATGGAGGGGGTGTGAAGATGGTTCAGAAAAAAGAATTTTTCAAGGCTCTAAAACATACAAAGAGTTGGAGTTTTAAAAATTCCATCCATTTAATTACTGATGATAAAAATAAAGTCTCAGGTTTCTTAGCTGAAAATGAGATTAATAATACCTCTCTCTCAGTTTGATAAGAGGGGAAAAAACAGATATAGAGCATATATCATAATAGCCCACACATAGCAAGCAGTAATACATAGCAGCTGCTGTTACAATCCCAAGAACCTAAATGCCCTCCTCAAGGTCATACAGCCAGTCTGTGGCAGAATCCAGCCCAGAATCTGGGTCTTTTGATCCTGAGTCTCTTAAACTATTACCATGCCAATCTAGCCACTAGGCACAAGGCATGAATCCTTTGTCCAGGCAGTGAATTTTCTGAATCTTTATATAGACCATTCTTTCCTTCAGTCTTTGTTTTGTATCTAAAGAATTAAATGTGAATACTATTTCTAAAGGGAATGCAAATATTTTGAAAGTCCTTCAAAATCTTTTTTTTTTTTTTTTTTTTTCACCTTTTCAGAGTCCAGATGTCATTCAGAATTTGAAAATACCACCCATTCTGTCTTCAGGTCAGCTAAGTTTTACTTTCATCATCCAGTGCACCTACCAAGTGATCAAGATTTTTGCCATGAATCCTTAGGAAGAAGAGTTTTCATGAGGCATTCTTGGAAAGATTCCTTTCAGCATCATCCAGACAAACAAAGAGAACACACTTGTCTTCCTTCCTCTTATCAAAATGTGGCAAAGACAAAGTCAGATTATACCAGAATAGAGAGCCTCAGTATCAATGTAAGCTTGGAAAACAAAGAAGTACAGCATACTACTAAAAGTCAGGCTAGAGATTTTCCAAAATATGACAAACAAGTTAATGACCTAAAAAGGGATCATAAGGCCACCCCAGAGTTAACAACTCAGCACACTGTGAGTTTAAATGAACTCTGGAACAGGTATCAGGAGCGACAGAGGCAACAGAAACCTCCTGAGTTCAGTGCCAAGAAGGAACTTTCCTTGGTGGAGCGACTTGATCGTTTGGCTAAACTTCTTCAGCGTCCCATCACACATTCTCTCCAGCCCTCAGAAAGTACACAGGATGATAGCAAGGGGGAACAAGATGTTAAGGAATGGAGTGGTAGACAGCAACAGCAGAACAACAAGCTTCAGAAAAACAAACGGTATAAAAGCCTGGAGAAATGCCGTAAAAACACAGGCGATCTTAAAAAAAAAACAAGGTTCTTTCTACTCATCAAGCTGGGAGGGCCAATCAGATTACAATTGAACAGATTAAATTTGATAAATATATTCTGAGAAAACAGCCAGGTTTTCATTATAGAAATAACACTTCTTCAGATTCTAGACACTCAGAGGAGAGTGAGCTGCTCACAGATACTGCCGCCAACATCCTTTCCACCACCACTTCTGTGGAATCAGATATATTGACCCAAACAGATAAGGAAGTGACTCTGCATGAGAGGGGCAGCTCTATTTCCACCATTGATACTGCCCGACTGACTGAGCCATGCTTTTGGCCATGAAAGAGTTTGTTTGTCACCCAGGCGAATTAAACTAGACAGCAGCATCACCGACCATCAGAGGAGATACCTTGAGAAGCGGAGCGAGAAAAACAAGAAACCATTGAATACAGGTTACCCCCAAATTACTTCAGAGCACACCAGAAGGAAACACATCCAGGTACATGGCTACAAATTCCATCTGGCAATGTGACTGCATTTTTCATGGACTTTTTAGTTAAGCTTTGCACACAGGTGAAAAATAGCCAATTGCCCTTTCCTCACTATAACATTTCTTACCAGCTGGAAAAGAGTGAGAAAGTGTAGTACAGTGCTGTTTGAGTCGTCATGCTTTTCATCAACACTCATTTACGAATTACCCTTTGGATGAAAGGCTTTGCTGCTAAATGCTTCAAAATCTGCAAAGTCTATACCTTTGGTACAGGGGAGCTTCAAGTTTAGAATGACCTCCATTCTGAACAATATTGCCTGGTTTTTTTTGCCTGTTGGTTTTTGTTTATTCATTCCTTCCTGTCTTTTAAGAAATTTTGAGGTGCTTTTAAGCGCGCACACACACACACACACAGACACATACATATATAAGTAATATGATATGATTGTTTTTTAAGTAAATGAAGAATTGGAATGATGGAAAATTAGACTGAAGCCAGGGAGGGGTGAGCTACAACATGATTTGAAAAATAAATACATGAAGAATTAAGAGTGACGGGAAGGCAAGTTGATACCTTGTGGATGTGGTTGCTAAAAATGAGCCACAAATTTTGCTTTATGTTTTCTAGCAATTAGTGTTGCTAGAATTTTGTGATCACTTACATAACTCGAATATAAAAGCAAGCGAAATTTTCAAAAGCATTACAGATATTTCTGGTACTGAGACTTCTTAAATTTCTCTCGTCTGTCCTCATAAAGAAGGCGTTGTGGTGTAACAAAATCCTCAACGGCGTCCTTACAGTACATTCTCAGTAACAACAATCATGTAAGGCTAATAGGGCCTTAGTTTAGGGAATTCCATAAAGGCAGATTTCAAGGGGTCAGTAAATGCAGACCATTACTTTAACCCAAGATAAAATTGATTTGGAGAGGTGCTCTCCAAATAGGGATACTTGCAAAATGGTTCATTGGAGTATGAACCTTTTAAAATTTATATTTTTGTATATGTTTTACAGGGCATGAGTACAGCAATAATATATAATTTATAAATAAGTATCTACTTTAGTAGTTTGTACTCAAAAATATTTTATCAGTGGGACCCCATGATCAAAACAATTTGGAGACCACTAGTTTAGCTGAAAGAAGGCACAAAACATTCAGACATTTAACCATAAATATTATTTCTCAATTGAGTTTTTGGTAGGTATTAAATGACAGTAATTACACATATAAATAGTACAATAAGACTCTTTTTTAAAGTAAGCCAAAAATTGGGACAGACACAGATTGAGGCTTTTTGTTCCATAGAGGAGGTAGGGGGAAAAGATGCAGATAGAGGGGTTTTTGGTGTGTGTACTAAAATACATATACGTAACAAAGTTTACAGTTTTATCATTTTAAAGTATGCAGTTCAGTGGCGCTGAGTATATTCACAGTGTCTTACAACTATCACCACTATCTAGTTCCAGAGCTTTTTCATCACCCTAGTGGAAACCTCATACCCATTAAGCAGTTACTCTCTATTCCCCCTTCCTACCAGCCCCTGTCAATCACTAATCTACTTTTTGCCTCTGTGACCTTGCCTATTCTGGTTATTTCATTTAATTGGAATCATATCATATGTGGCCTTTGTGTCAGTCTTCTTTGACTCTAGAATAATCTTTCTGAGATTTATCCATGTCCCAGCATCTGTCAGTACTTCATTGCTTTTTATGGCTGAATAATATTTCATTATATGTTTAGACACATTTTGTCTATGTGTTCATCCATTCATGAACATTTAGGTTGTTTCTACCTTTTGGCTATTGTGAATAGACCTGATATGAACATTTGTGTACAAGTTTTTATTTGAACAGCTACATACAGTTCTTTTGGGTATACATGTAAGAGTTGAAAATGCTGGGTCATTTGGTAGTTTTATTTTAAGCTTATTTAGGAACCATCAAACTGTTTTTCACAGTGGCCACACCATTTTACATTCCCAGCAGCAATTTCTAAGGGTTCCAATTTCTCCACATTCACCAACACTCTTTGTTTACTTTTTTTTTTTTTTTTTTGCCATCCCAGTAGGTACAAAGTGGTATCTCACACTCATTGTCATTTTGATTGTGGTTTGTTTTGCCTTTCCCTTTGCATAATGACTAATGATGTTAAGTATCTTTTTATGTGCTTGTTGGCCATTTTAAAAATTTAATTAATTAATTAATTAATTAATTTTTGGCTGCATTTGGTCTTCGTTGCTGTGCATAGGCTTTCTCTAGTTGTGGCGAGCGGGGGCTACTCTTCGTTGTGGCGTGTGGGCTTCTCATTGCGGTGGCGTCTCTCGTTGCAAAGCACGGGCCCTAGGTGCGTGGGCTTCAGTAGTTGTGGCTTGCTGGCTCAGTACTTGTGGCTCGTGGGCTCTAGAGTGCAGGCTCAGTAGTGTGGCGCCTGGGCTTAGTTGCTCCGTGGCATGTGGGATCTTCCTGGACCAGGGCATGAACCCTGCGTTGTCAGGTGGATTCTTAACCACTGAGCCACCAGGGAAGTCCCTGCCCACTTTTTAATTAAGTTGTTTGGCCTTTTTGTTTTTGAGTTGTAAGAGTTCTTTATATATTCTGGATTGTGGAATCTTATCAGATGTGTAATTTGCAAATATTTGCTTCCACTCTCTGGGTTGTGTTTTCACTCACTTACTACTGTTTTGTGAAGCACAGCAGTTTACTTTCAGTGAAGCCCCAGTGTACCTATTTTTTCTTTTGTTGCCTGTGCTTTTGGTGTCATATTTAAGAAACCATTGCCAAATCCAAAGTCATGAAGATTTGTCCGTATATTTTCTTTCAAGAATTTTATACTTTTAGTTCTTTCATTTGCATCTTGGATGTATATTGAGTTAATTTATTTATATGGTATGAGGTAGGGGTCAAACATTCTTTCCACATGGAATTGTCCCAAAATCAGCTGTTGAGACTGTTCTTTCTCCATTGAATGGTCTTGGCACCCTTGTCAAAAATCAGTTGACCATAGATGTGAGGGTTTATTTCTAGGCTCTCAGTTCTGTTCCATTGATCTATATGCCGATCTGTATGCCATTACTGCACTGATCTGGTTACTGGAGCTTTGTTGTAAGTTTTAAAATTGAGAAGTATGAGTCTTCCAACTTTGTTCTTTTTAAAGACTGTTTTGGCCAATCAGGGCCCTTGTGTCTCCATATGAATTTTAGGATCAGCTTTTTTTCATTTCTGCTGAAAAGGTTGTTGGGAATCTTATGTTAATTGCATTTAATATGTAGCTTGCTTTGGGGTTTATTGCCATCTTAACAACATTGTCTTCCAGCCGATGAACACAGGATGTTTTTCAATTTATTTAGGTCTTTAATTTCTTCCAGTAAGGTCTTGTAGTTGCCAATGTACAAGTGTTATACCTTCTTGTCTAAATTCATTCCTAAGTATTTGATTCTTGTGTTTTCTTTCTTTTTCTTTATTATTTTTAATTGTGGTAATATATGCATAACAAAATTTATCATCTTAACCATTTTTTCTTTGTAATTCTAGTTTATTTATTTTTCTTCCAGTTTTATCGATTTAATTGACATACAGCACTGTTTGTTTGAGTACAGCATAATGATTTGACTTACATACATCATGAAATGATTATCACAGTAAGTTTAGTGAACATCTATCATCTCATAGAGATACCAAATTAAAGACATAGAAAAAAAAATTTTCCTTGTGATGAGAACTCTTAGGATTTACTCTCTTAACCACTTTCATCTATAATATACAGCAGTGTTAGTTTTATTTATCATGTTGTACATTACATCCTTAAGAGTTGTTTACCTTATAACTGGAAGTTTGACTGCCCTCAACCAATTCCCACTCCCTCCCCCCACCCGTTGCCTCTGTTAACCACAAATCTGATCTCTTTCTATGAGTTTGTTATCTTGTTTCTGAAGTATAATTAATCTACAACATTCTGTTAGTTCCTGTGCACAAAATAGTGATTTGATATTTCTATACATTTCAAACACCACGGTAAGTCTAGTTACGATATGCCACTATGCAAAGATATTACATAGTTATTGACTGTATTCCCCACACTGTACACTTAATACCCGAGACTCATTTATTTTACAAATGGAAGTTTGGACTTCTTAATCTCCCTCACTTATTTCTTTCCTCCCTTCACCACCTCCCCTCTGACAACCACCTGTTTGTTTTCTATCTATAACTCTGTTTCTGTTTTGTTATGTTTGTTTGTTTTGGTTTTTAGATTTCACTTAGCATAATACCCTCTAGGTCCATCCATGTTGTTGCAAATGGCAAGATTTCATTCTTTTTATGGCTGAGCAATATTCCATTTCATAAATATATACACCACATTTTCTTTATCCATGGGCATTTAGGTTGCTTCCATATCTTGGCTATTGTAAATAATGCTGCAGTGACCATAGGGGTGTATATACCTTTTCGAATGAGTGTTTTTGTTTTCTTCAGAAAAATACCCATATGTTAATTGTTGGATCATGTGATAGTTCTGTTTTTAATTTTGTGAGGAGCCTCCAAACTGTTTTCCATAGTGGCTGCACCAATTTACATTCCCACCAACAGTGCACGAGTGTTCCCTTTTCTCTTCATCCTTGCCAGTACTTGTTGTATTTTGCTAATAGCCATTCTGACAAGTGGGAGGTGATATTTCATTGTGGTTTTGATTTTCATTTCCCTGATGATTAATGATGTTGAGCATCTTTTCATGTGCCTCTTGGCCATCTGTATGTCTTCTTTGCAAAAATGTCTATTCAGATCCTTTGCCCATTTTTAAAAATCAGGTTGTTTGGGTTTTTGATGTTGAGTTGTATGAGTTCTTTGTATATTCTGGGTATTAACCCCTTATCAGATAGATTGCTTGCAGATATCTTCTCCCATTCAGTAGATGATAGTTCCCTTCACTGTGGAAAAGCTCTTTAGTTTGATGTAGTCCCATTTGTTTATTTTTGGTTTTGTTTCCCTTGCCTGAGGAGACATATGCAAAAAAAAATTATTAAGATCAGTGTCAAAGAGCTTAGTGCCTGTGTTTTCTTCAGGAAGTTTTGTCTCTTTTTTTGGTTGTGGTTTCAGTTCTTACATTTAAGTCTTTAATCCATTTTGAATTTGTTTTTGTGCATGGTGTAGTTTAATGGTATTAAATACATTCATATTGTTGTGCAGACATCACCGTCACCCATCTCTAGAACTCTTTTCATCTTGCAAAACTGAATTTCTACATTGACTCAAATAGCAACTCCCCATTCCACCTTATGCTCAAGCCCCTGGCAACCACCATTCTAAGAATTTGACTACTCTAGGTACCTCACGTAATTGGAATACAGTATTTGTCCTTAAGTAACAAGTTTACTTCACTTAGCATAATGTCCTCAAGGATCATCAGTGTTGTACTATCTGACAGGATTGTCTTTTTTTAAAGACTGAATGATACTGCGTTGTATGTATATACCACATTTTGTTTGTTCATTCATTCATCCATCCGTTAATAGATACTTGTGTTGCTTCCACCTTTAGACCATTGTGAATAATGCTGCTATGAACATGAGTGTACAAATATCCATTCAAGATCCTACTTTCAATTTTGGGGGTTACATATCCAGAAGTGGAATGGCTGGATTATATGGTAGTTCTATTTTTAATTATTTGAGGAACCACCCTACTGTTTTCCACAGCAGCTGCCCATTTTACAGTCCCACCAACAGCACACAATGGTTCCACTTTTTCCACATCTTTGTCAACACTTGTTATTTTCTGTTTTTTTTTTTATAGTGGCATCCTAGTGTGTATGAAGTGATATGTTTTTGACTTGCATTTCTTTCATGATTATATTGAGCATCTTTTTATATACTTCTTGGCCATTTGTATATCATCTTTGGAGAAATGTCTATTCAAGTACTTTGCCCATTCTTGAATCGCGTTATTTTTTGGTCATTGAGTTGTAGTAGTTCTTTACATATTCTGAGTATTAACCTCTTATCAGATATATGATTTATAAATTTTTCTCCCAGTCAGTGGGTTGCCTTCTCACCTTTGTTGATTGTGTCCTTTGATGCCCAGAAATTTTTAATATTGATGTAGTCCCAATTGTCGAGTTTTACTTTTGCTGCCTGTGCTTTTGGTGTCATATCTAAGAAGTCATTACCAAGTCCAATGCCATGAAGCTTTTCCCCTGTGTGTTCTTCCAAGAATGTTATGGTTTTAGGTCTTTAATCCATTTTGAGGTAATTTTTGTATACGATGTAAGATAAGGCTCCAACTTCATTCTTTTTTTTTTTTCCCCATTTCATTCTTTTTAAGAGCATGTGCATATCCAGTTTTCCCAGCACCATTTGTTAAGGAGACTGCTCTTTTCCTGTTGAATGGTCTTGGCCCCTTGTCAAGGGTCAGAGATCATTTGACCATGTGGCACAAAGGTTTATTTCTGGGCTCTCTATTCTAGTCCATTGATCTATTTATCTTTATGCCAGTACCACAGTGTTATTGTATTACTGTTTTGAAATCAGGAAGTGTGAATCCTCCAACTTTGTTGTTCTCTTTCAAAGTTGTTTTGGTTCTTCAGGGTTTCTTATCATTTTTAATGATTTCTTATTGTTTTCCTTTTTTTTTATTGCTATATGATTTTCTTTGAGTTGTTTTTTTTTGCTAACTTAGCAGCCATGTAATTAACAAATATGCTTAAGCTACTGTCTCAATGTACCACTCAGATATGAAATAGTATCTATTGACTCCATTATATAAAAAATTAAGAAACTGGTTGCACTTGCCCTACTTCTCCCCACTCTCCACCTACACACACTTCCCCCAACATAACAATATTCGTTAATTTTGTGAATGTTGTCTCAGTTCATTATGGTAGTATTACTACTGTATTGATTAGCTTTATTTTTAAGAAGTATAGCATTTTTCTTCCATGTTATAAGCAAAATCACCATTTTATGTGTTTTTTAAAGGGGGTCAATATCATCAGTCTTTTCAGTGTAACTGTTTGTGAGTTTATTAATTTAAATAATTTTATTATTTAGCTAGATTTTTCAACAGTTGTTCAGGAGTGAGCATCTCTTCAGTTCTTATAAATTTGAGATTATCATTCTGTAACCTTTGTATAGGAATAACAACTTGTTTGGGTATAAAACTTTTGAATAATAATCTTTAATTCAAAACTCAGTCAGATTTGCTCCCCCTTTCTGGGCACATACAATTAATATTTCTGTGCCAGAGGCAACCCTAATATTTTTTCCCTATTGGATCCTGGATTGTTGTTGGGTTTTTAAAATTTAAGTTTTCTTACTTTCCCAGGGTATGTCTCAGCGTTGGTCAATCTCTATTGATTTTTTAAAAATAAAATTTACATACCTTACAATTCATTCTTGTAAAGTATACAATTCAGTGGTTTTTAATATATTCAGAGGAGGTTATACAACTGTCACCACTAATTCCAGAACTTTTTGTCATACCAAAAAGAAACCCTGTGCCCCTTCACAGTCATTTCCTAGCCTTCAACCATTAATCTACTTTCTGTATCTATGGATTTGCCCATTGGGCACATTTTCTATAAGCAAATCATGCAATATGTGGCCTTTTGTGTCTGGCTTCTTTTACTTAATATTTTCAAGGTTCATCCATTTTGTAGCAGGAATCAGTACTTGTTGTTTGTTATGAACAGTAACAAACAGTATTTCAAATACATATACAACATGTTTATTCATGAGTTGTTGGACATGTGGATTGTTTCTGCTTTTTTGGCCATTATGAAAAATGCTGCTGTAAACATTAATGCACAGGTTTTTGTGTGGACATGTTCCTTCAATTTTCTTACGTATATACCTAGGCGTAGAATTGCTGGATCATATGGTAACTCTGTTTAAGCTTCTGAGTAACTGCCAAAGTGTTTTCCAAAGTGGCTGCACCATTTTATATTCCCACCTGGATCATATTTCAGTTTGTCTACATCCTCATCAACACTTGTTGTCTGTCTTTTGATAATAACTATCTTAATGGGTGTGAAGAGGTATCTCACTTTTTAATGATTTTAATTTGCATTTCGCTAATGACTAAGATGTTGAGCATCTTTTCATATGCTTATTGGCCATTTGTTTACCTTTAGAGAAATGTCTATTCCAATCCTTTGCCCATTTTAAAATTGGCTTATTTGTCATTTTATTACTGAGTTCTGTTTCTTTGTCTATTCTGAATACAAGTCCCTTATTAGGATATGTTTTGCAAACATGTTCTTTCATTCTGTGCCATCCTTTTCACTTTCTTGATGACTTTACTTGTGGTACAAAAGTTTTAATTTTGACAAAGTACAATTTGTCTGTTTCTTCTTTTGTCACTTGTGCTTTTCATGTCATATCTAAAACTATTGTCTAACCCAAGGTTACAAAATATTTACTCTTTATTTTCTTCTAAAAGTTTTATAATTGTAGTTCTTACTTTTAGTTCTATGATCATTTTTTAGTTAACTTTTGTATGTGGCATTGAGGTAGTACAGTTTTATTCTTTTGCCTGTGGATAGCCAGTGTCGTAGTACCATTTGTTGCAAAGACTATTCTTTCTTCCATTGAATTGTCTGGGCACCCTTGGCAAAAATCAATTGATCATAAGAAAAAAAAAAATCAGAAAAATAAAAATAAACTTAAAAAATGAAAAAAAAAAGCGATTGATTATAAATGTAAGGGTTTATTCTAGACTATAAACCCTATTTTATTGATCTATATGTCACTCTTTATGCCACTACCACACTGTCTAATTAGTGTGACTCCTCCAACTTTGTTTTTTCTTTTTCAAGATTGTTTTATCTATTCTTAGGTCATAGGAATATTCAGATCAGCTTGTCAATAATTTCTGCCAAAAAGAAAAAAAAAAAGACAACTTGAATCTTGGGTAGGGATTGCATTGAAACTGTAGAAAAATTTAGGGAGTACTGCTGTCATAACGATATTAAATCTTCTAATCCATGAACTGGGGTGTTTTTCCATTTATTTAGGTCATCTTTAATTTCTTCAACGATGTTCGTGGGTTCCACTTCTTTGTAGTTTGGCACTTCTGTTGTTAAAAGTATCCCTGAGGGGGGAGAAGAGAAGATGGCGGAAGAGTAAGACGCGGAGATCACCTTCCTTCCCACAGATACAGTAGAAATACATCTACACGTGGAACTGCTCCTACAGAACACCCACTGAATGCTGGCAGAAAACGTCAGACCTACCAAAAGGCAAGAAACTCCCCCCGTACTTGGGTAGGGCAAAAGAAAAAAGAAATAACAGAGACAAAAGAATAGGGACGGCACCTGCACCAGTGGGAGGGAGCTGTGAAGGAGGAAAGATTTCCACGCACTAGGAAGCCCCTTCGCGGGCAGAGACTGCGGGTGGCAGAGGGGGGAAGCTTCGGAGCCACGGAGGAGAGCGCAGCCACAGGGGTGCAGAGGGCAAAGCGGAGAGATTCCCGCACGGAGGATCAGTGCCGACCAGCACTCAGCAGCCCGAGAGGCTTGTCGGCTCACCCGCCGGGGCGGGCGGGGCTGGGAGTTGAGGCTCGGGCTTCGGTCGGATCGCAGGGAGAGGACTGGGGTTGGCGGCGTGAACACAGCCTGAAGGGGTTAGCGCACCACAGCTGGCTGGGAGGGAGACCGGGAAAAAGTCTGCAGCTGCCAAAGAGGCAAGAGACTTTTTCTTGCCTCTTTGTTTCGCGGCGCGCAAGGAGAGGGAATTCAGAGCGCCGCCTAAACGAACTCCAGAGATTGGCGCGAGCCGCGGCTATCAGCGCGGACCCCAGAGACGGGCGTGAGACGCTGGGGCTGCTGCTGCCGCCTCCAAAAATCCTGTGTGCGAGCACAGGTCACTCTCCACACCGCCCCTCCCAGGAGCCTGTGCAGCCCACCACTGCCAGGGTCCCGTGATCCAGGGACAACTTCCCCGGGAGAACGCACGGCGCGCCTCAGGCTGGTGCCACGTCACGCCGGCCTCTGCCGCCGCAGGCTCGCCCCGCCTCCTCTGTACCCCTCCCTCCCCGCGGCCTGGGTGAGCCAGAGCCCCCGAAGCAGCTGCTCCTTTAACCCCGTCCTGTCTGGGCGGGGAACAGACGCCCTCAGGCGACCTACACGCAGAGGCGGGTCCAAATCCAAAGCTGATCCCCAGGAGCTGTGCGAACAGAGAAGAGAAGGGGAAATCTCTCCCAGCAGCCTCAGAAGCAGCGGATTAAAACTCCACAAACAACTTGATGTGCCTGCATCTGTTGAATACCTGAATAGACAACGAATCATCCCAAATTCAGGAGGTGGACTTAGGGAGCAGGATATATTAATTTTTCCCCTTTTCCTTTTTTTGTGAGTGTATATGTATATGCTTCTGGGTGAGATTTTGTCTGTATAGCTTTGCTTTATAATAGCTTTCTTTTACTTCACTATATTATAGCCTCTTTCTTTCTTTCTTTCTATTTTTTCTCCCTTTTACTCTGAGCCGTGTGGACGAAAGGCTCTTGGTGCTCCAGCCAGGCATCAGGGCTGTACCTCTGAGGTGGGAGAGCCAACTTCAGGACACTGGTCCACAAGAGACCTCCCAGCTCCACGTAATACCAAACGGCAAAAATCTCTCAGAGATCTCCATCTCAACATCAAGACCCAGCATCACTCAATGACCAGCAAGCTACAGTGCTGAACACCCTATGCCAAACAACTAGCAAGACAGGAACACAGCCCCATCCATTAGCAGAGAGGCTGCCTAAAATCATAATAAGGCCTCAGACACCCCAAAATACACCACCAGACGTGGACGTGCCCACCAGAAAGACAAGATCCAGCCTCATCCACCAGAACTCAGGCACTAGTCCCCCCCACCAGGAAGCCTACACAACCCACTGAACCAACCTTAGCCACTGGGGACAGATACCAAAAACAACGGGAACTACGAACCTGCAGCCTGTGAAAAGAAGACCCCAAACACAGTAAGATAAGCAAAATGAGACGACAGAAAAACACACAGCAGATGAAGGAGCAGGGTCAAAACACACCAGACTTAACAAATGAAGAGGAAATAGGTAGTCTACCTGAAAAAGAATTCAGAATAATGATAGTAAGGATGATCCAAAATCTGGGAAATAGTATAGACAAAATGCAAGAAACATTTAACAAGGACGTAGAAGAACTAAAGAGGAACCAAGCAATGATGAAAAACACAATAAATGAAATTAAAAATACTCTAGATGGGATCAATAGCAGAATAACTGAGGCAGAAGAAAGGATAAGTGACCTGGAAGATAAAATGGTGGAAATAACTACTGCAGAGCAGGATAAAGAAAAAAGAATGAAAAGAACTGAGGAAAGTCTCAGAGACCTCTGGGACAACATTAAACGCACCAACATTCGAATTATAGGGGTCCCAGAAGAAGAAGAGAAAAAGAAAGGGACTGAGAAAATATTTGAAGAGATTATAGTTGAAAACTTCCCTAATATGGGAAAGGAAATAGTTAACCAAGTCCTGGAAGCACAGAGAGTCCCATACAGGATAAACCCAAGGAGAAACACGCCAAGACACATATTAATCAAACTGTCAAAAATTAAATATAAGGAAAACATATTAAAAGCAGCAAGGGAAAAACAACAAATAACACACAAGGGAATCCCCATAAGGTTAACATCTGATCTTTCAGCAGAAACTCTGCAAGCCAGAAGGGAGTGGCAGGATATACTTAAAGTGATGAAGGAGAAAAACCTACAACCAAGATTACTCTACCCAGCAGGGATCTCATTCAGATGTGATGGAGAAATGAAAACCTTTACAGACAAGCAAAAGCTGAGAGAGTTCAGCACCACCAAACCAGCTTTACAACAAATGCTAAAGGAACTTCTCTAGGCAAGAAACACAAGAGAAGGAAAACACCTACAATAACAAACCCAAAACAGTTACGAAAATGGGACTAGGAACATACATATCGATAATTACCTTGAATGTAAATGGATTAAATGCTCCCACCAAAAGACACAGGCTGGCTGAATGGATACAAAAACAAGACCCATATATATGCTGTCTACAAGAGACCCACTTCAGACCTAGAGACACATACAGACTGAAAGTGAGGGGATGGAAAAAGATATTCCATGCAAATGGAAATCAAAAGAAAGCTGGAGTAGCAATTCTCATATCAGACAAAATAGACTTTAAAATAAAGACTATTACAAGAGACAAAGAAGGACACTATATAATGATCAAGGGATCGATCCAAGAGGAAGGTATAACAATTGTAAATATTTATGCACCCAACATAGGAGCACCTCAATACAGAAGGCAAATACTAACAGCCATAAAAGGGGAAATCGACAGCAACACAATCATAGTAGGGGACTTTAACACCCCACTTTCACCAATGGACAGATCATCCAAAATGAAAATAAATAAGGAAACACAAGCTTTAAATGATACATTAAACAAGATGGACTTAATTGATATTTATAGGACATTCCACCCAAAAACAACAGAATACACATTTTTCTCAAGTGCTCATGGAACATTCTCCAGGATAGATCATATCTTGGGTCACAAATCAAGCCTTGGTAAATTTAAGAAAATTGAAATCGTATCAAGTATCTTTTCCGACCACAACGCTATGAGACTAGATATCAATTACAGGAAAAGATCTGTAAATAATACAAACACATGGAGGCTACACAATACACTACTTAATAACGAAGTGATCACTGAAGAAATCAAAGGGGAAATCAAAAAATACCTAGAAACAAATGACAATGGAGATACGACGACCCAAAACCTATGGGACGCAGCAAAAGCAGTGCTAAGAGGGAAGTTTATAGCAATACAAGCCTACCTCAAGAAACAGGAAACATCTCGAATAAACAACCTAACCTTGCACCTAAAGCAATTAGAGAAAGAAGAACAAAAAAACCCCAAAGCCAGCAGAAGGAAAGAAATCATAAAGATTAGGTCAGAAATAAATGAAAAAGAAATGAAGGAAACAATAGCAAAAATCAATGAAACTAAAAGCTGGTTCTTTGAGAAGATAAACAAAATTGATAAACCATTAGCCAGACTCATCAAGAGAAAAAGGGAGAAGACTCAAATCAATAGAATTAGAAATGAAAAAGGAGAAGTAACCACTGACACTGCAGAGATACAAACGATCATGAGAGATTACTACAAGCAACTCTATGCCAATAAAATGGACAACCTGGAAGAAATGGACAGATTCTTAGAAATGCACAAACTGCCGAGACTGAACCAGGAAGAAATAGAAAATATGAACAGACCAATCACAAGCACTGAAATTGAAACTGTGATTAAAAACCTTCCAACAAACAAAAACCCAGGACCAGATGGCTTCACAGGCGAATTCTATCAAACATTTAGAGAAGAGCTAACACCTATCCTTCTCAAACTCTTCCAAAATATTGCAGAGGGAGGAACACTCCCCAACTCATTCTACGAGGCCACCATCACCCTGATACCAAAACCAGACAAAGATGTCACAAAGAAAGAAAACTACAGGCCAATATCACTGATGAACATAGATGCAAAAATCCTCAACAAAATACTAGCAAACAGAATCCAACAGCACATTAAAAGGATCATACACCATGATCAAGTGGGGTTTATCCCAGGAATGCAAGGATTCTTCAACATACGCAAATCAATCAATGTGATACACCATATTAACAAACTGAAGGAGAAAAACCATATGATCATCTCAATAGATGCAGAGAAAGCTTTCGACAAAATTCAACACCCATTTATGATAAAAGCCCTGCAGAAAGTAGGCATAGAGGGAACCTTCCTCAACATAATAAAGGCCATATATGACAAACCCACAGCCAACATTGTCCTCAATGGTGAAAAACTGAAACCATTTCCACTAAGATCAGGAACAAGACAAGGTTGCCCACTCTCACCACTATTATTCAACATAGTTTTGGAAGTGTTAGCCACAGCAATCAGAGAAGACAAAGAAATAAAAGGAATCCAAATCAGAAAAGAAGAAGTAAAGCTGTCACTATTTGCAGATGACATGATACTATACATAGAGAATCCTAAAGATGCTACCAGAAAACTCCTAGAGCTAATCAATGAATTTGGTAAAGTAGCAGGATACAAAATTAATGCACAGAAATCTCTTGCATTTCTATACACTAATGACGAAAAATCTGAAAGTGAAATTAAGAAAACACTCCCGTTTACCATTGCAGCAAAAAGAATAAAATATCTAGGAATAAACCTACCTAAGGAGACAAAAGACCTGTATGCAGAAAATTATAAGACACTGATGAAAGAAATTAAAGATGATACAAATAGATGGAGAGATATACCATGTTCCTGGATTGGAAGAATCAACATTGTGAAAATGACTCTACTACCCAAAGAAATCTACAGATTCAATGCAATCCCTATCAAACTACCACTGGCATTTTTCACAGAACTAGAACCAAAAATTTCACAATTTCTATGGAGACACAAAAGACCCCGAATAGCCAAAGCAATCTTGAGAACGAAAAATGGAGCTGGAGGAATCGGGCTCCCTGACTTCAGACTATATTACAAAGCTACAGTAATCAAGACAGTTTGGTACTGGCACAAAAACAGAAATATAGATCAATGGAACAGGATAGAAAGCCCAGAGATAAACCCACACACATATGGTCACCTTATCTTTGATAAAGGAGGCAAGCATATACAGTGGAGAAAAGACAGCCTCTTCAATAAGTGGTGCTGGGAAAATTGGACAGGTACATGTAAAAGTATGAAATTAGAACACTCCCTGACACCATGCACAAAAATAAACTCAAAATGGATTAAAGACCTAAGTGTAAGGGCAGACACTATCAAACTCTTAGAGGAAAACATAGGCAGAACACTCTATGACATACATCACAGCAAGATTCTTTTTGACCCAGCTCCCAGAGAAATGGAAATAAGAACACAAATAAACAAATGGGACCTAATGAAACTTAAAAGCTTTTGCACAGCAAAGGAAACCATAAACAAGACCAAAAGACAACCCTCAGAATGGGAGAAAATATTTGCAAATGAAGCAACTGACAAAGGATTAATCTCCAAGATTTATAAGCAGCTCATGCAGCTCAATAACAAAAAAACAAACAACCCAATCCAAAAATGGGCAGAAGACCTAAATAGACATTTCTCCAAAGAAGATATACAGATGGCCTACAGACACATGAAAGAATGCTCAACATCATTAATCATTAGAGAAATGCAAATCAAAACTACAATGAGATATCATCTCACACCGGTCAGAATGGCCATCATCAAAAAATCTAGAAACAATAAATGCTGGAGAGGGTGTGGAGGAAAGGGAACACTCTTGCACTGTTGGTGGGAATGTAAATTGATACAGCCACTACGGAGAACAGTATGGAGGTTCCTTAAAAAACTACAAATAGAACTACCATACGACCCAGCAATCCCACTCCTGGGCATATACCCTGAGAAAACCATAGGTCAAAAAGAGTCATGTACCAAAATGTTCATTGCAGCTCTATTTACAATAGCCAGGACATGGAAGCAACCTAAATGTCCATCGACAGATGAATGGATAAAGAAGATGTGGCACATATATACAATGGAATATTACTCAGCCATAAAAAGAAATGAAATGGAGATATTTGTAATGAGGTGGATGGAGTTAGAGTCTGTCATACAGAGTGAAGTAAGTCAGAAAGAGAAAAACAAATACAGTATGCTAACACATATATACGGAATCTAAGGAAAAAAAAAAAAAAGGCCATGAAGAACCTAGTGGCAAGACGGGAATAAAGACACAGACCTACTAGAGAATGGACTTGAGGATATGGGGAGGGGGTGGGGTGAGATGTGACAGGGTAAGAGAGTGTCATGGACATATATACACTACCAAATGTAAAATAGATAACTAGTGGGAAGCAGCCGCATAGCACAGGGAGATCAGCTCGGTGCTTTGTGACCACCTAGAGGGGTGGGATGGGGAGGGTGGGAGGGAGGGAGATGCAAGAGGGAAGAGAAATGGGAACATATTGTATATGTATAACTGATTCACTTTGTTATAAAGCAGAAGCTAACACACCATTGTAAGGCAATTATACTTCAATAAAGATGTTTAAAAAAAAAAAAGTATCCCTGAGTATTTCATTCTTTTTGATAGCAGTGTAACTAGTATTGGTTTCTTAAGTTCATTTTGGGAATTTTCCTTGTGGTACAGGAATATTACTGGTTTTTGTATGTATTTTGGTTCCTGCAACTTTGCTGAACTTGCTTATAAGTTTGAGTAATTTGTGTTTGTGTGTTCCTTAGTGTTTTCTATATAAAATATTGTGTCATTTGCAAAGAGAGATAGTTTTCCTTCTTCTTTCTGATATCATGTCATTTATCTCTTTTTCTTGCCTAGTTGCCCTTGCTAGAACCTCCAGTACTGTGTTGAATAGAAGTGTTAAGAATGAGTATCCTTGTCTTGTTCCTGATTTTAAGGAGAAATCTTTCTGGTCATTAAGCATGATGTTAGCTGTGAGTTTTTTTTATAAATGCCGTTTATCAGGTTGAGGAACTTCTATTCCTGTTTTGTTGAGTGTTTTTATTATGGAAGGGTTTTGGGTTTTGCCATATGCTTTTTCTATGTATAATGAAATGATCCTATGTTTTCTTTATGAAGATGGTGTGTTACGTTGATTGATAATCATATATTGAACCAACTTTGCCTTCCTGGGATAAATTCCTCTTGGTTTTAATGTATAATCCCTCTTCTGTGTTGCTGGATTCAGTTTGCTAGTATTTTGTTGAGGATTTTCCTTCTATATTCATAAGGGGTATTGGTCTGTAGTTTTACTGTATCTTTGCCTTTTTTATCAGGGTAATAATCTCCTTATAGAAAGAATTGGGAAGTAATCCTTCTTCTCATTTTGTTTTGATGATGATGTTGTTTTTTGAGTTTGTGAATGGTTGTTGTTAATTCTACTTTAAATGTTTTTTAGAATTCACCAGTTTGGGCCTGGGCTTTTCTTTGGGGGGTGTTTTCTGATTACTGACTCAGCCTCTGTCCTTATTATAGGTTTGTTCAGATTTTCTATTTTTGCTTGAGTCAGTTTTGCTAGGTTGTTTTTCTAGGAATTTGTCTATTTCATCTGGGTTACCTAATTTGTTGACATGTGATTGTTCATAATATTCCCTTATGATCCTTTTTAATTTCTGTGTGATTGGTAGTAACATCCCCTGGTTCATTCTTAATGTAAATGATTTGAGTTTTCCCCTTTTTGCTTTTGGTGAATTCTAGCTAAAGATTTGTCCATTTTTGTTGACCTTTTCCAAGAACCAACTTTTGATTTCTTTGATTTTTCTCTTTTTTTGATTCTCTGATTCATTTATTTTCATTCTAATCTATATAATTTCCTTCATTTTGCCTGCTTTGGGTTTTATTTGGTCTTCTTTTTCTGGTTTCTTAAGGTTGAAGGTGAGGTTATAGTTTCGAAATCTTTCTTCTTTTAATATGGACATTTACAGATACAAATATCTGTAAGCTCTGCCTTCACTGCATCCCAAAGGTTTTGGGATGTTTTGCTTTCGTTTTCATTCATCTCAAAGTATTTTCTAATTGCCCTTGTGATTTCTTCTTTGAACATTGGTAGTTAAGAGTGTGTCATTTAATTTCTCTATATTTTTGAATTTCCCAAATTTCCTTATTGATTTCTAGTTTCATTCCATTGTGGTCAGAAAACATACTTTGTATAGTTTGTAAATATATTGTGACTTGTTTTATGGCCTAGCACATGGTCTCTCCTGGAGAACATTATTATGTTCCCTCAGAAGAATGTGTATTCTGCTTCTGTTGGTTGGAGTATTATGTATATGTCTTTAGGTCTAGTTGGATTATAGTGTTGTTCAAGCCTTCTATTTCCTTATTGGTCTGTCGAGTTTTTCTATCCATTTTGAAAGTGTACTATTGCAGTCTCCAGCTATTACTATTGAATTGTCTATGTCTCCCTTCATTTCTGTCAGTTTTTTTCCTTTGGTACCTGTCCTTGGTTTTCCAACACATGGCAGACATTCATTCATTTTTGGATGAAGTGTGTTAATTTGTCAACTACCTTTTAGTCTCCCTGTATTGTCCTAGCTTATCTTGGATCCATTTCATTAAGTCCATGTTCTTTTTAAATTTTCTCTAGAGTGAGAGTACAAATTCTTTATTGACTAAAATGGGTAAACCTTCTGGCAAAATAAATTCTTTCTCTTTCCCTTCTTTTTTTCCTTCCTTTCTTCCACTTGTTTCTTTATAAATTTATTTATTTTATTTATTTATTTTTGGCTGCATTGGGCCTTCATTGCTGCGCCCAGGCTTTCTCTAGTTGTGGTGAGCGAGGGCTACTCTTCATTGTGGTGCGGGAGCTTCTCATTGCCGTGGCTCCTCTTGTTGTGGCGCACGGGCTCTAGGCACACAGGCTTCAGTAGCTGTGGCGCGTGAGCTCAGTAGTTGTGGCTCGCAGGCTCTAGAGCACAGGCTCAGTAATTCTGGCACCCTGGCTTTCTTGCTCCGCGGCATATGGGACCTTCCCAGACCAGGGCTCGAACCCGTGTCCCCTGCATTGGTAGGCGGATTCTTAACCACTGCGCCACCAGAGAAGCCCCCTTTCTTCCACTTTAATGCTATAGAATATTTTCATAAATCCTTCTCTTTTGTTTTCAGATGACCTTTGTCTCAAAACAGTTCTGTGGAAGCCATTTATTTGATCACAACCATTTATTTGATCACATTTGATGACCTTATTACCTATTTACAAGATACTGCTTGAGTCCCCTTCCTAGGACATGAACTTGAAGGCTCATTGTGTATGGCTTGTATTTCTTTTGCCCCTCAGAGTTTGGGAAAGGCAGAAAGATAGTAATTGATTCTAGGACTCTGGACAGCTACAGTAGGTGACATTTTTCTCTGCCATTGTTTTGAAACTCATAAATTGATGGCCACCTTATCAAGTGTGGAGGTGAGGAAAGTATCTTGTTCTATAGGACATGCCCTTGGGGTTTTGCTATTACACTACTGTAAAGTCACCTGGCAGCTGCTTTCATAGCATTGTCGTGTGGGCAGTGATATGGCTGAGGCCTTATTTTTTTCTAGCAAATCTTAGTAATAAAACTAAGACATTTAGACTTAAAAGGTTATTTCCCATCCCTTTTTCTGACTTCTTCCTGGCCAGAGTAGGCATACAGTAAACCATTCTGGCAAGGACATAAGGAGCTATTTTTTCACAGGGAACGTGTCTCCAATTGGGACATTTATCTTTCTCCTGGGCCACTTATTACCTCAGTCCCTTTTCTGAGATACCAGTGGGATATTTTGAATTGTTGACTCACCTTTTACCCTTCTGCTGTATGGTCCTTTGTGTAGGAAGAGCTTTGTGGTGGCTCCTTATATTTATTCCCAGTTGTTTCTTTAGACATTATTTCTGGGATTTTGTGGTGTGAGTTGAGTCTGTTCCCTAGATTCTGAATATTTTTTTACTTTTTTAATAAATTTGTTTATTTATGTAGTTAGTTATTTTGGCTGCGTTTGGGGCTTTGTGCACGGGCTTTCTCTGGTTGTGGCGAGTGGGGGTTACTCTTCGTTGTGGTGCGCAGGCTTCTCATTGTGGTGGCTTCTCTTGTTGTGGAGCACGGACTCTAGGCATGTGGGCTTCAGTAGTTGTGGCACATGGGCTCAGTAGCTGTGGCACACGGGCTTAGTTGCTCCACGGCATGTGGGATCTTCCCTGACCAGGGCTCGAACCCATGTCCCCTGCCTTGGCAGGCGGATTCTCAACCGCTGTGCCACCAGAGAAGCCCTATTTTTTTACTTTTTGATGTTTTTTGTTTGTGTCTTTCAGTTATGAAAGAAAAGGTTCATTAAGGTCTCTGTGCTGTCATATTTTCTAAAATCCATTATCTGTTTTCTCAGTTTTGTTTTCGCTCTCTCTTTTATATTCCATTTCTTCCTTTTCTGTAGGCTCCTTCCTCTCAGCTAGAACCATGCTTATGTCTCTCCTTATCATAGACTGGGGAGTGGAGGGCTTGCCTGTGGTTGATGCTTCTACCACTTTACATCTCTCTCTTCTCTTTATTACTAAATACTTTGGTCAAAAAAGATATTTTATTACTTTTGAGTATAAAAGTAAAAAGGTAACTAAATATAAAGAGTTTAGATAATATATAAAATATAAAGACCTTGGAAATCACCCATAATTCTCACCATCCTGAAATAGTCGTGATTAACATTACAGATAAGCTTCCAGGTTTATATTTTATGATTCACATACCTACTGCCTATCTTGGATCTATTTTATTAGGTCTGCAATCTAATGAAGCTAAATATCAAATGAAGAATTCCACGAGAGCATAAAATGAGAGCTTTATTAATGTTTAATTAAATGTTTACCAGTGTTTCTTACACTTTTATAAAACAGGCCGATTTCATACCAGTCTTCAAAATCATGTTCATATATGGAGAGAAACAACAGTCCAAAAAAATGAAATCATACTATGTATATTGTTTTGAAGCTCTGCACTTAGTATATCATAGACATCTTTCTATGCAGTAAATAAAGATTTATGTAGTCATTGTTAATAGCTTTATGGGTTCCATTGTATAAATATAATATTTAGTTAGTTCCTAATGACAGATATTTAAGTTTTTTTGGAATTTTTCTTTATCATAATCTGCACTTCGATGGGTAGTCTTGTTACATCTTTCTGAATTTTTCAATTTCCTTGAGAAACATTTCTAAACATGGAATTTCTGGGTTACCAAGTAGGCACATTAAAAATGTTTAAGCCACACTACTAAATTGTCCTTCTGAAATGTTGATTCAATTATTTGTTCACCAGTAATGTGCAATAATATTTTGGTCAATACCTGCCAACAGCATCCTTGTTAATACTTGCCACATAGGCCAGAAATATGGTATCTATCCTGATCCACGTTTCTTTAATCACATGGAGTTTTTAGTTTCTTTTGTGTGTTGATCGACCGTATTTCTTCTTTTTGGAACTGCCTATCTTATCTTTAACCCAGGTTTCCTTAGATATGCTAATGCTTTTTTCCCCTGAACATGTGTACCCAGGACATGTACATTTGAGGGGTTAAGAGTGAATATAAGGGAATAAGTGCAACTGCCTGCTTGTTCTTCCCTTCTTCCTTTGATTACACCTACTCTTTCTTTGACTCATTCTTTCTGTGCCTCTCTCTGCTGTGTCTATGCAGGCTGTCCCCAGGCTCTATAGTTCATGCTTTTCTCTTATTACAGTGTCTTTGCACCCTGTCTGCTTCTGTGTTCTTTCTCTCTGCCTCTGTGCACCCGCATTCTGTGCACTTGTGCTCTCCTCCACCCCACCCCATGCTGTCTCTTGTCTCACTGTCTCTGCTGTGTAGCTCTCTTGTTCTTCTGCTTACTCCTTTTCTCCTCTCCTTCTCTCATGTTCTTGCTGTGTTTGTCTCTGTGCTCTTTCTCTCTCTCCTTCTTGTTTTTTCTTTCTTTCCCCCTCCCTTTCCCATCTTTTTCTCTCAATGTCTGGGTGTATACTGGGATCAAAGAAAAGGGATAGTTTACTACTGTCAGTACAAAAGAAGCCATATTTAACAGTTTTTGTTTACAGAGAAAAAGCTGAAGATGAATAATTTCTCTGTATTTTTGACCTCTCATTATTTCCAGTTGCCCACGTTTTCAGCAGTGGGGCAAATGAACAACACAAACTAACTACCAAACAAAGAGACCTCCATGAGAGAATAAAATGAGAGCTTTAGTAATATTTAATTAAATGTTTACCAGTGTTTCTTACATTTTTATAAAACAGGCTAATTTCGTATCACTCTTCACAATCACACATATATGGAGAGAAACAACAGTCCAAAGCAGTATCTTGGAACCCAAGGATACATTTCATTATATGCTAAGAGGTAAAAAGCAAGATATAATATTTACATGTATTTATATGACTGGATCAAAATTAGATATTAGCAGATTATTTTAAGATTATGGGATTATACTTTTTTTAAAAAAATTTTTTCATGTTTTTTTTTAAACAAGAAGCACATCTTTTCTACTATGAAACCATAAAAATTTCTTTGTGACATTAATTAAAAAGTGACCTCAGCCAGACTGATCAAACATAAAACGTTAGTTATGAGCTGGAAGAGAGAATTCTCAAGCTTTTCATTGTGTTCTAGTTTCTGCCTAAAGTACCTGTTTGAACCTCCAATCTAGTCATAACAAATCCTTCTAGAAGCAGAGCGAAAGCATAGAATTAGTACGCAGTTTCTATGCCAAGATAAAGTTAAAAAAATTTTTTTAACTTCAGCTGCCAAGAGTTGAGTTAAGTATACTCCTAGGTTCATGGCCTCTCTTTTTAAAATTTCATTCCCATACCCCATCCTCATTCCTGTCCTCCCGTCGGAACTGGCCTTGTTATGTAAATATCTTTTGGCTTACAAGAGTTCTTACAAAATATGTATTCTGTGTTGTCATGTATTTTCAATGTATATAAAAGGTATGTCATTACTTTTGTTATTTTCACTAAGCTTGTATTTTTAAGATTCATCACATTGCTATACATACGTCTAATTCAGGTTTCTGATCACTGCATAGTACTCCATGGAGTGCATCTACCAATCTACCTATGCACTTGCCCTGTAATGGACACCCAGGTCGCCGTCAATTCCCAACAAGGCAAAACACCAGCAGTGCACATCCTTGTCCATATTGCCTTATGGACCTTGTGAGACTACCTTTGTTGCACAGACCCAGAAGTGGAAATCTTGGATCATAAGCTATATGTATACTTAATTTTCTACATTAGTACCAAATTAATTTCCAGTCTATATTCCTACCTGCAATGCACGAAAATTCCTATACTTCCACCTTTCTGCCAATAATTTATAGTTTTTCCGGATTAGAAATACAAGTTTCTATACCATGGAAAGGTAGCGTTTTGGGGTCATTTCTAATTAAATGTTACTTGTCTTGAGAATCTACCCTATCTCCACTCTGTAATTTCCAAGGGAAGAAAGAGTCTTTCAGAGACTTCCAAAATTACTGCTGTGCTTTCAACCAGAGTGCATTCATATGTTCATCCAGACATAATTACAATACACAACGTGACAAAAGTACAAGAATGGGATATTTTCATTGTTTTTATCAGATTTTGACATATAACAGATAAAAGATATGGAAGATTTTAATAGCAATATTAAGAAGTTTGATTTAAAGTATCTATAGAAAACTTTATTCCCAAAACACAGCAGCCACAGTTGTTCCAAATGCCCACGGAATATTTACAAAAATTAACTGTACATTTAGGCAAAATGTTGATAAATCCGCAAAGTAGAACATTTCTAACTAAGCTTATATTCTCTAACCACAGTACAATAAGGTTGGAATTTAACAACTATAACTTTTTCCTTAAATAAACATTTTAAAACAGTCTAAGCTTTTGGGCTACAGGAGAACTAAAAATTGAGATTATAGAATTTTTTTCATTAATGACAGTAAAAGCACATATCCAAAACTTACGGGATGTGACTAAATCTATATTGAGAGGAAAATGTATAGCCTTCAATGATATTTTAGTTCAACAAACTCAACTAGGAAACAATTGAAATAAGCATTCTATAAATCAGTCCCCAGAATTGATCGATATAACCAAGATCTGGTTCTTTCAAAAAAAAAATAGACCAAATCTCTGGTTATTCTGACCATGAGAAAAGGATCAACACTAATAGTATGGAAGGGTATAACCACAGTCAAAGAAGTGTTTTTTTTAAAAAGATTACTGTATGCAACTTTAAGCTGATATATATATATTTTTTTCCTTTTTTTTTTTTTTAATATGAATGGCTGGATTTTATTTATTTATTTATTTTATTTTTTTGGCTGTGTTGGGTCTTCGTTTCTACGCGAGGGCTTTCTCTAGTTGTGGCAAGCGGGGGCCACTCTTCATCGCGGTGCGCGGGGTTTTCACTGTCGCGGCCTCTCTTGTTGCGGGGCACAGGCTCCAGACGCGCAGGCTCAGTAGTTGTGGCTCACGGGCCTAGTTGCTCCGCGGCATGTGGGATCCTCCCAGACCAGGGCTCGAACCCGTGTCCCCTGCATTGGCAGGCAGATTCTCAACCACTGCGCCACCAGGGAAGCCCTAGGCTGATATATTTTAAAACCGAAGTTAGATGGGTGATTTTCTAAGAAAATATAAATTAACAGAGTTGACCAAGAAGTTTTAAATCCTAAGTAGATCATTAATAATAGAAATTTAAAAGACTGTCAGTAATCTGTAGACCTCCCCACCTCTAACTATGTGCCCTCCGGGAATTTTGTACAAATATATGTGCCCACCAAAAGTATGAGAGGATGTGTTTCTTCATTCCTTTGCCAACTATGGGTAGTATCAGTCTTTTTAATATTTGCTAATCTAATGTGTGAAAAAACTCATTGCTTTAAATTGCATTTTTTAAATATTAGGTTTCAGAGATTGCTCTTTACATTTCTTGTTTTGAGAATTAGCTGCTTAGATCCTTTGCCCATTTTTCTCTGAAGAATTTTTCTTATTAATTCTTGAGCATTATTGATATTGTATTAATAGTGTAATAGCATTGTTGTGTACTCAACTTCTTTATTTCTTTTTTCCATGCTAAGAAAGATGTCCCCAACCACAAGATTATAAAAAAGTATTCTCCTTTTTTTTTTAATACTTATTTAGGGTGGAGGGCAATGCATTTAAACACTTAATCCACATGGAATTTATTTTGTGTGTCTAGATATAATTTTATTGCCAAATGTTTAGCTAATTGTCAGCAGAGATTTTTAAATAAGAAAGTGATATTCATCAATTAATTTATGAGAAGAAACTAAGCTGGACTCTCATCACTTGGACTTGGTAATTAATAGCCGTGGTTCTTTTGAAATTTCTACCCAAAGCAACTAAAATACTATGCAAACACCTTATCAAAATGGAGAGATTGGAAGAGGAAACTAATTCTGACTGAAATATGAAGGAGTTTTATTGATTAAAGTTGAAGTTAGATCAAAACATCCAAGTGAAACTATCTAAAAACATAGCTACGTATGACCTCATGAGTATGTCATGAGTGGAATAAAGATTTTAGAGCCATCCATGTAAAAAAGGTGATCATAATCCTCACAAATACTAAAGCTAAGAGGAAAGATTTCAGAGAATGCAGAGAAGCAAAGAGAGTGAGAGGGTCACTTCCAGACCATAATTTTTCAAACCTGATAGAAAATCCTTTGGGACTTAAGTCATCTAGCTCTACCACCCTCTACAAGATTTTAATGATCATTTGCTAACCTTCCAGTTTTTCCTGTATATTAATTGAGGACTTTAGCTCTTGATTTTCTTTCTTTTCTACCCCAAACCCAGCCACTATCTGGGAACCTTACCATCCTGTTAGTTTCTTGACCTCGGTTCTAATGACAAGTACTTCCATTACATTTTAACTCTACAGTCTCATGGCCATACTTGGAATTTTGGCATTATTCAGATTCGTTATGTCTCTGCAATCTTTACTCATTCATGTATGAAAAGGAATTTTCTGAGGACCATTCTGCAGGCGCAATGCATTTTTGATTTGAGGGGGAGGATATATTAGAGTTATCATCTACCATACTTGCAGAAGTAATTGACCAGTTCTGATTTTCTGATGGTGACTACTAGACAGTTATCACCTTAGTTCCTGCTTTTAGAAGTTCTAATCTTGCCTTTCAGAATTAAATCTACGTCAAAATGTTATTTTGGGGGCAGACGAGCTAGTACGTTTTCGTACTGAAACGCCAGTTGCCAGTTTGAACGGTGCATATCTAAAAACTTTTCACAAGAAAAGACTGTCTTTTGGTGCCATCGACTGTATTTCTAATTTTGACTCTGTCTTATCAATGTGTATCTCTGGTCCTAAACTTTAGTGGTTATAAATAAATGAGCATAAACCCATTTTTCTGAAAGAAAAGCATCTTTCAGCAGGCACCTTGCCGGCAGAAGGTCAGCAATAACAATCTTCATACATGAAGAATAGCTGTATAAGGTGATGTAAGAAAATACAGCCTTTTTCCTATATTAGAGATGTTTTCCTAAGTTCAGTTTCCACCTAAAAAGTCATTATTTAATTGAAAAGCTTTTCTTTTTCCCCCCCCTGGGTCTCTATGATGGTTTGTCTGATCAATGAACACGGGAATGAATTTCACCTAGATTTTAATTAAACTAAAAAGTACTACAAAAAGCCTGAAACATCTCTGAGATGGTGGCAGTTACTTTTTCCCCAGTTGTAATAAGGCATTAACAGGTGAGTTTACTCTCACAATAATAGAAATTATAACAGAAGAAGCCAGCCAGTGTGTATCTCCTTTCAAGACTCTCTGCAACAGAAAGCTTAAATCATGGTAGCTGATAATGTGAGTTGACTTGTAGTCACTTCAATCTTTATGCGTAAGCCCAGTTGCAGAGAACAGAGTGGGTTGATTCACATCCAGGCGCTAAGGGATGATGAGATCATTAGAGGAAATGCCTGAGACTCTCCCACGGACTAAGGAAAGTGGATTGTTGTGGTTTACCGACGGCATCTGTAAATGAATTCAGCAACAGTTCTATGTTCTATCCCATGGTGGGTCCTCAGCACAAATTGTCACACACAGTGCAGACCTGTGAATTGTGGTTATTGATTGAATCTGTGGAAGTCAAATTAGCGTGACGGCACGGTTCTGACGGTTTGCACTTAGTGCTAGCCGTAGTGTGTGTAGCACTGCACCAAACGTACAATACCCAGCGCCCACATTTTTGTTGGGACTGTCCACTGTTAAATGGAAATGACGCTGTTGGTCACCTTCCATTGTTCTTGTACCCCTGATTCAGTAACAGAAGATGTAAGAACAGAGAGCCCGAGAAGCTTTTTTCTCCAAATAAGGCTTCATAATCGACATGTATTTTAGTTTGCGTACATGAATAAACACATTGTTATAGCTTTCTTGAGATCCTTAACATACCATAAAAGTCACCTATTTAAAGCGTACAGTTAAGTGTGTTTCAGTGTATTCACCGAGCTGTGCAACCATCACCCCAGTTTAATTTTAAGACATTTTCAACACCTACCATAAACACCCTATGTACATTAGCAGTCACTCATTTCTCCCAATCTCCCACCCCTGCCCCAGCCCCTGCCCCGGCTGTGGTTACTAATCTGCTTTCTGTCTCTATAGATTTCATTATTCTGGACATTTCATGTAAATGGAATCATACAACATGTGATCTTTTGTGACTGGCTTCTTTCACTTAATATTTTCAGAGTTCATCTACACTGTAGCATGTATTCATTCCTTTTTATGGCCAAATCATATTCCACTGTATGAATGCACATATTTCACTTATCTATTCATCAGTTACTGGACATTTGCATTTCTTCCACTGCTTGGCTACTATTAACAAAGCTGCTGTGAACATCCATGTACAAGTTTTTGTGTGGACGTATTTTACATTTCTTTTGGGCATATGCCGATGAATGGATATACTCTGGATAATACAGTTAACTCTATATTTAACCATTTGGGGAACTACCAGACTGTTATGCAAAGTATTGTTACCATTTTGCATTCCTAGCAGCAATGTATGAAGGTTCCCATTTCTCCACATCCTTGAAAACACTTGTTGGCGTCTGTCCTTTTGATTTTCACCATCCTAGAGGGCTAACTAGATACATTTTGTTGAGAAAGAATTTATTTTTAGACTATTTTCTATTTTTAAATGTTTACCGTTTTATAGGCAGGAATGAACTTAATCAGAAAGATTGAAACTAGAAGCAGAAACACACACACCAAGGCTCCTCCCTCATTTAATCAGATGTAAACGTGTGTGCTTTACACCCAGCGGTGCATACCATGTCCTCTGGAAGTGCCAGAGGTTCTCAGACTCGTTCTCGGAAGGGACCGTCAACACTTCCGCTGCCTCTGCTCCACAGGGTGCTCCAGCCTCTGCTTCAACAGCTCCACCACTCACTTGCCGCTCATTGGCAACTTGTTCCATTTGTCTAAGGCTCCAGCTGGCAAAGGTTTTAAAACTTAAAAAGATCCAAAATCTGCCTGTACTAGATTTCCTGGCTCTGCTTCCAGTTCTGCTCTCTGAAGGCACAAAAGAGACCTAATCTTCTACCTCTCAGGTCCCCACTTCCTTCCCTGAAGTATTTTCCCTCAGGTTTTCACTCTTTGAACCGTTTCTCACAGGTCATCCTTTCTACTCCCCTTTCCTAAGTTGACAGCTTCTGGGTCTATTTGTTGACATCCTGTTTTTAAGCATGTCCCTTTGAACTAAGCATGTTGTGCTTCAGATGGTGACAGAGGATTTATCATCTTCCTTTCTGTAAGCTAGAACATTTCTATGGCCTAACATATGTTTTACTCCTATTGAACTCACCAAAGCCATTAAACCTTTATTGCCACACTCTTCCTTGTAAGTTTTTGTTTTGTTTATTCTCATTTCTTAAACTG
The DNA here is from genome assembly GCF_028023285.1 of Balaenoptera ricei. Classification (NCBI taxonomy): domain Eukaryota; kingdom Metazoa; phylum Chordata; class Mammalia; order Artiodactyla; family Balaenopteridae; genus Balaenoptera; species Balaenoptera ricei. The sequence continues at coordinate 58,907 of NW_026777727.1, forward strand.
ACAATACATGGTACAAAATTAAAAATATAGAAAGGAGTATTTGATACAGTGTCTTCCCTCTCCCGTTTCCCAGGCACCCATCTTTCCTTTCCAGAGCTACTCAGTGTGACTTGTTCTGGCATATCTTTACAGAGATTTTTAAAACACTTTATAGAAGTTTAATTTACATACCATAAAATACATCCATTTTAAGTATACAATTCAATTATTTTTAGTAAATTTACAGAGCTGTGCAATCATCACCACAATCCAGTTTTAGAACACTTCTGTTACCCAGAAAAGTCCCTTATACCTGTTTGCAATCAATCCACATTCCCAGCCCCAGACAACCTCCAATCTGCCTTTTTCCTTTTCTGCACATTTCATGTAAATAGAATTATATAATATCTAGTCTTTGCATCTAGCTTCTTAGCATGATGTTTTCAAGATTCATCCTTGTTATAGTGTGTACCAGTACTCCTTTTTATTGCTGGTTAGTATTCCATTGTATGGCTCTACCACATTTTGTTTATCCAGTTGCCAGTTGTTGGACATTTGGATTGTTTCATTTTTTTTTTTTTTCCGGATAACGTGAATCATGCTGCTATGAACATTTTTGTAAAAGTTTTTCTGTGGACATAGGTTTTCATTTCTTTTGCATATATACGCAGGACTGGAATTGCTGGGTCATATGGTAAGTTTATGTTTAGCTTTTAAGAAAATGCCAAAGTGCAAGCCCCACAAACAGCAAGAAAGTTGAAGAATGAGGTCAGCATTCAAAAATGGGGTCAAATCTACAGCTGGGAAGTGGTGTACAGACAGGTCGAATTTAGATCCTGAGCCTTTAATAACCACTACCTTCGCTCAGTGCTCTCTGTTTTTAGACTCTATATGAGAACACCTAGGGCTTCCCTGGTGGCGCCGTGGTTAAGAATCCGCCTGCCAAGGCAGGGGACACGGGTTCGAGGCCTGGTCAGGGAAGATCCCAGATGCAGTGGAGCGACTAAGCGCATGTGCCACAGCTACTGAGCCTGCATTCTAGAGCCCGGGAGCCACAACTACTGAAGCCCATGCGCCTAGAGCCCATACTCCGCAACAAGAGAAGCCACCGCAATGAGAAACCCGCACACCGCAACCAAGAGTAGCCCCCGCTAGCCGCAACTAGAGAAAGCCCGTGCACAGCAATGAGAGACCCAGTGCAGCCAAAAAAATTAATACATAAAATAAATAAGTTCAAAAAATAAATAAACAAATTAAAAAAAAAAAAACAGAACACCTAATGCAGGTGGGAAGGTGGGAGGGACACTGTAAAGGTCATCTATGCTACATGTACAAGAACCCCGAGAGCACACCAATAGGTACCACATTTTTCACTGCTGTAGCCGATCATTCCCCCTGTACTACCACACTGTAGCATTCCCTTCCCTGATCTACTGCTACAGTCTCTTTGGAAGGTGTTTCAGAACTCTTGTTATGAGAGTGCCAGTTGAACTGTCCTCACTTCCTTCATTTATACCAGGATTGAAGACCTTGTGGTCCGAGATCCTGTCCAGAGAGCAAGCAGGCTAAGACTCTGTCTTTGTTGATGTATTTCATCAGAAAGGGCTCTACCCCCTCTCCTAGTTCATGGTGTGACGTGTTCTTAGCCTCTCAGGAAAGTGGGGAGAATTGGAAAGACTCTACATGAGAATGCTAGGCTTTGTAAAACACTTTAGTTTTTTAAAAATAAGACTCATTTTGTATCGGACTTATAACAATTTCCTATGAAATACAAAGAAAGCCAAGAATCAGTGACATGAAATGATCACCAGTAAGAACTACAACAGTCACCGCTTATCTCGTAGCACAGGGCATTGTCCATGATCCTTAAGAAGAGTTACTAGAAATGCCTCGCCCATTCTGCCCCTAAACACCAACACAGCAATCATGTACCTTGAACGGTACATGATTGCTGTGTTGGAGTTTAGCGGGAGCATCTCACTTACCAGGGACTGGACTTTTACCTTGATTCCTTTGTAGTGACGGAGACATCCCTGGTGATGAAAAATTCCCTGGGATTGCAACCTCCAAGCCAGACATTTTGTGTGACACAAACTCAAGAACTCCCCAAGTCCTGCAGTAGCAGAAACAGTCACATATTTGAGAGTAACCCAGCATCTGAACTTGGGGACATTTCAGTGACAGTTCCAGTCCAGAGTGCCAGGCGTCTCCTGGCCCTGCCTCCAGCTCCAAGCCAGGGACAAATAGAGAGTAAGAACGTGGATGATATTAAAACCAAGGTTTCAAAGATTCTGGATGCCTAACACATCCCAAAAGAAAACCAAGATACTCCACTACTCCCTTTAGGAATCCCTGATATTCACCAGCCGCTGGCCTGCACCGATCCCCTCAGCCAAGAGGAGCAGCCTGGTTCTGAAAATGCTGATCTGGGAAAGAACAGCCTGAGTCGTGAGGACCTAGGGACACTCGAAAATGGGATCGAATCCAGCAGTGGTTTTGCAGACATTACTACACTGGCGGAGGATATTCACCTTCCCCAGCTCTTTAGTTCTTTGAAAGATCTTGATCAATCCCAAGGTCCCAACGGGATCAAAGCCAAAGATGCCAGAGCCTTTAAGGTGAATCAGGTGCAGGAAAAGCCAAGTGTCATAAAGGTTCCCTCTGATCAACCCAGGAAGAACAAACAGAAAGCCTCTGAGCCTATCAGCGGCGCTCCCAAGGCCAAAATCCAGCCAAAGAATCCAGAGTGCCTGTTAGGGGGAGAAGTGGTTACCTGCCACGCTGCAGTCAGTGACAGGGCTCCTGTGAACACGGCCAAGCACTCTCAAGGCAAACCTCAGAAAGCTGCATCCAGAAAGATCAGCAAAACTAAGAGCCACGGGCAGGAAAAGACCAAAAGGACCAGAGGGAGAAACAAGGCTGAAGAGAACAAGCAGTCAGGGAACAAAGTCAAGGCAGAAGAGAAGCCAGCAATCCCCCACACGAAGCGAAGGGAACACCAAACTGAGCTTCTCCAACAGAGCTTTCAAAAGCCTCGAACCTCCCTAGGCGTGCGCATGCTGGAGTCTGTGAAGGTTCTTCATGCGCTGGGGAAGAAGGATGATAAGAAAACTGGGCTCTCTTCCTGTCGGGTCTTGGGAAAGTCAAGCAACCCCAAAGACCCCCAGCCATCCAGCCATGGCGGCATACCCCACATGAGGGTAAGAGTGCTGAGAAAACTCAAGTCGAAGCCCAGAAACCAGTCAGCAGTGCTGAAACAGAGTGTCTATCCTCATCCCAGTATGAGCGGCCTCCTCCTGGGAAGGTCAAGTTGATACCTCTGCCTTTTTCTGCCTGGGACAAGCCTCAAGCTCGACCCGCTCCTCGGAGGCCACAGTCTCTGGCCTCACATCGGCCTGCTGGGGCTTACCGTGCCCAGCCTGGTTCTACTGACTCAGCGCAACCTGCTGCAGTCAATTCATCCCAGCCAGCTCCTGCCTCTCTGCCAGGCCCCGCCAAACCAGCTCAGCCAACTGTGACCAACCCAACCCAACCGGCTTGGACCAACCATACCCAGCCTCGTGTCCCCTCAGTCTGCTGCTCTTAGGCCTGCACCCTACAAAACTTCATCTGGCGCTTCTCTCCAGCGGGAGCCTGTTCCCCCTGCTGTGACTAAGCGCCAGGCCCCATCCAAGCTCCAAACCCAACTTCTATGCCAAGACTTCAGCAAGCAACGAGTTCCATGGAGGGAACCCAATGTGCCTGAGCCAGTCATGTCAAAGCCCATCGAACAAGAGCAGAGGCCAGAGCGAGAGGCCATGAAGAGGCGGGCTCAACAACGTGAGAATGCTGCCAGATACACCTCTTCGGGGAAGCTGCAATTTTTCACCGAGAGGGAAAACGAAATGGAAATTGCCGACTACTACGGATACGTCAAGTGAGAGCTGCTAGGATTCTTGGTGCCACCTTGGCTACCAGCTGTTCTTCCATACACAGGTAAGACAGGTATAGAACTGAATAAGTAAATGGAATACAATTAATAGACGAGTAACAAACCTTTCGAATTTTCAGATGCTGCTAACTGGGGCGTGAGAAAGGAAGGACTGAAAGTTGGATGGGAGAATGAAGGAAAGGGGGAAAAACTGAGCAAAGAGGAAGGAACTTGGCCCAGGGCTAGGAAGGCCAAAAGAGACGTATGGATTTAGGAAAGGAAGCAGGAGTGAGGATGAAATGGCAGAAGTAAAAAGCAGGGTCAGAGGTCTGGGTTGAAAGAACACAATTGGAGTAGAGTTGAAGGTGACAGAAGAGGAGTCTAGGTTTACTAGGAGAAATAGAAAAAGTCTCTCGGGGACGCTGGCCTTAAGTCTCACAACCACCAGATAGGTATTTCAGAAAACAAGAGGTTCAGGACACATCTCTGAAAGGTCTGAGTCGCCTTATTCAGGTGTGACTGTAGTGGGGGAATAGGGAAATCTACCAGAGAAGTGGCTAGGGCTCAGAGTTATCCTAGGGGCAGCTGACGACAGGGGCAGAGCCAAGGGAACTGCTGCATCAGGAGGCCCACGAATAGGGCCTGGTATGTAAATCACGATGTACTCAACACCTAAGCACGAGGGGAGCGAATGCGCTCTTCAGTTAACCTTGGCAAAGACAGGCAAGGCCGGTATTCCTGTGCCACTTCACTTACAGAGGTGCAGCAAAGGGCTGAGGTCACATCCCATGTGGAGGTACAAGGACTCAATTTGAGGCCCAAATGCCTCTGAAGTCCTCTGTATTTGCAGATGCCCGTAGGCGGCCAACCTGGCTTTCAGAGCACAGCATCCTGAGGTTACTGGTGGACGAGATCAAACTTCTGCACGCGCCTAAATATTAACTTGAGGGGCTTCCTCCATTGAGCAGGGCACGTGCCGCCTTTTGTAAACATCACCATCTACTGAAACGCATGAGAAAAAATCCGACGGAAGCGTCCACTCTCACGGGTGAGAGTGGTGGGGGCACGCGCACTGGGCAGCAGCTCCAACAGCCACAGGACGCAGGCGCCCAGGGGTTCAGAGGCTCCCTGGGAGGCCTCGTGGGGCAGCTCGAGGGAGTGACGATGGGAGAGAGCGGCAGGGCTGGGCGTGAAAAGGAATGCAGTGGGGAGAAGGGAGAGATGGAGACAGTGGATAGTGACTATGGGAAAATGGGCAATTTTCATTTTCAAAATTATTTTTTTGAGATGTCATTCACATGCCATAAAATTCACCTTCTGAAACTGCAAATTCAGTGTCATTTAGTACATCCACAAGCCTATGCAACCATCACCGGCATCTAACCCATCACGTTTTCATCACCCCAAAAAGAAGCCCCCTTAAGCATGAGCAGGCACTCTTCATCCCCTCTTCCTTCAGCCCTGGCAACCATTAATTTGCTTTCTGTTGCTATGGTTTTGCCTTTTCTGGACATTTCATGAAATAATACAAATGAATGTGACCGCTGTCTCTGGCTTCTTTCACTTAGCATAATGTTTTCAAGTTCGTCCATGTTGTAGCATGTGTTAGTACTTCATTCCTTTTTATGGCTGTATAATATTTCACATATCCACCACATTTAAAAAATCCATTCATCCACTGATGGGCATTTGGGTTTTTTTCACTAATAATGTCCATTTTTTGAGAGTTTATTCTGTGCCAGGCAGCACCAGGCTGAGTTACTGACCTTACTTCACAGATTAAGAGGCTTGGAGAGTGTGAAGAGTTTGCCCTAGATTAAGAGCTAGCAATTGGGGGAACTGGGGTTTGAACTCAGGCAAACTTCAGAGGTAATAGATTCACATGACAGAACACTAGAAAAGGTACACAAGGGTATTCAATGAAAAGTGACCCTTTTCCCCACATTCCCCAGCCACACATTTCCCTCCTCAGAGACATCTGCTTTGGCCGTGCTGTGGATCCTTCCAGAGAAATATTTATACCCCAACATTTATGTATCACAACTTATTGACTAATCTGTCCCACTGATTTGAAATGTCACTTTTATGGTATAACAGATTCTTATACGTATATATATATATATATATATATTTTTTTTAATGTATTTATTTATTTATTTTTGGCTGCTTTGGGTCTTTGTTGCTGTGCGCAGGCTTTCTCTAGTTGCGGCAAGCGGGCTTCTCATTGCGGTGGCTCCTCGTGTTGCCGAGCACGGGCTCTAGGCGCGTGGGCTTCAGTAGTTGTGGCACACAGGCTCAGTAGTTGTGTCTCACGGGCTTAGCTTCTCCATGGCATGTGGGATCTTCCTGGGCCAGGGATCGAACCCATATCCCCTGCATTGGCAGGAGGATTTTTAACCACTGCACCACCAGGAAAGCCCCTTATACGTATTTATATTTCTCTTTTCAGAGCTGTCCTGACTCTTTCTTGCCTATCTGTTATGTTTGCCATTTCTCTAAAATTCTTTTTATCTTCTTTTTGATTTAAAAAATTTTTTTCCTCTTCTTGTTTGTTTCTCTTAAGGCATTATCCATTATGTTCATTCACTCGTATTATTTTATTTAATTTATTTAATTAATTAACTTATTTATTTTTGGAGGTGTCGGGTATTAGTTGCAGCACGTGGGCTCTTTGTTGCAGTGCGTGGGCTCTTCCTTGCGGCTCGTGGGCTCTCCAGTTGTGGCGCGTGGGCTCCAGAGTACGTGGGCTCAGTAGTTGCGGCGTGCGGGCTTAGTTGCCCTGCAGCATGTGGGATCTCAGTTCCCCAACCAGGGACCGAACCTGCATCCCCTGCACTGCAAGGTGGATTCTTAACCACTGGACAACCAGGGAAGTCCCCACTCTTGTATTATTTTAAATTTAGTCCTCATTTCTGAAACTTTTTTCTTTTATTTTGAATTCTGTCTTGAGTTCTATCATCTTACCTAATTCTGGTTTATGCTGTTCTTTCATCTTTTTTTTATTATGGTAAAATATACATAAAACAAAATTTATTATTTCAACCATTTTCAAGTATACAATTCAGTGACATTAAATACATTCACAATGCTGTGCAACCATCACCACTGTGCAAATTCAAAATAATTATGTCAAAAGATTGAGCAGGACATCAGAAAGATGGAGGCAGCAGCATAGCTTCTGAATCTCTCCAAACCCTTTCATGGAAGAAGATCAACTAAAACCAAACACCCATAGGTGGCATTTATCAGCATTTACCATTTCCAGAACTTTTCCACCATCCCAAACAGAGACTCTATAGCCACTAAACAATAACTTCCCATTCCCTCCTCGATCCATGTTCTTTCATCTTTCGCATTGTTTTTCCTAACATCTTTTAGCCCACTTTGAAATAATAGGTTACAGTTTTGATCTGTTTTGTGGACCTGTCTTTTCCAACTTGATTTTATTGTCTGAAGACATGCTATTCTGCTCCTTATTCTCTTTTTTCTTACACTACCTCTGTACGGGATTTGATCCCAATCCTTTTCTGTTACTGATTTTTGGATGAAAAAAGTTTTACAGCACTTTGAAAAGGTGGTGCGAGGCCATGTGGAAACATGCTCTTCATGGCTGTTTCATCAATGCTTCACTTATACTGCTTTGGAATAACTGTTTTCCAGGAGGCATAAACCAGTGGGCTTTACCATTGGACAGAGTGCAGAGAAAGGACCCCACGAAAGCTGATCACCTTAGCAGAAATGACTTAGTTATGATTTCACCCAAGATTGGTCACAAACCAGCCTGGGAAACTCAAGGCACCAGAGACAAGGCATAATGCCATCTTTCCTTCTCTCTGCCTCAGCTCTCAAGGATTGGTCACCTCCATGTTATTAGTAACTATTATTTGGTTTCTGTTCATAATTACTATCAGGAGACACAGCACTTAGGGGCCTAATTACACTGCCCAGCTACGCACCATTCTTCTTCATCTTGGCTTCCTGTCCACCAGCAGGAACCTGATTTAGTTTTGTTCTCCCTTCACCACAGCCCAGTAATTTTTGTGCATGACTCTCAGTCTCACCAGAATCTGTATCTCTCACTCTGCCCCAACATTCCACCCCATCACTCGCTCCCTGAAGTGTACTCTAGAAATTTCGGTCAACTGGATATTTTACCACTGTTCACCATCTCTTATGAAACCAGAAGACGAGCAGCTTTCTTATGGAATGACGGAGAACTTGTAAAGATAAAACACCAGTCTGCAGGAGAAAGGGAAGAAGAGAATGATGGAAATCGTTTCTGCAAAACTAGTTTTACATTACGTTTTGTTTGTTCCTGGTAAAGAAACTGAAATCTTCTAAACATTAAAAAAAAAATCTAAACCACTAAAGTCAATAATACAGGAATATAACTTTTGAAAAAAAGTTCTTTGGCTGCGCAGCATGTGGGATCTTAGCTCCCCAACCAGGGGTTGAACCCACGCCTGCTGCATTGGAAGCGCAGAGTCTTCACCACTGGACCACCAGGGAAGTCCCAGGAATATCACTTTTAAAGGAGAAGTTATAAACCCCTTGGTTCTATGAACTGGAGATTTTTAGTAAGAAGTCATGTATTTTAAATGACTTGGAGCTTTAAAGGAAGGAAGGAAGGAAGGGAGGAAGGAAAGAAGGAAGGAAGAAAAAGGGACTTCCTTGGTGGGGCAGTGGATATAATATCAAAAGTAAATTAATTAATTAAATAAATTTAAAAAAGAAAAAAAAATGCTGAAATCCACTGACTAATTATTCAGGCTATTATATCTTGCTATTTCCAGATACATCCCTTTATAAACTTTTGGTAAAAGGTTATCGTATGTCAGAACAAATGAATTACAGACTTTTCTATTTTTCCAAAATTTGAGAAATTCCCTTACATTTCTCCCTTCAAATTTTATAACAAGGGAAAAGTAGTGACAACCCTTATACTTACATTCAATTGCATCATCTGGCCACATGCCTTCTACATCAATCAAATATCTACAAAACAACAAAATTCGAGTCATTTGTAAATAAAAAGGAAAGAAAATCAAGTTTTTGCAAAAAAAGGTCCAATTGTGCTTTACAAATACAGATAGAAAAATCCTAAGAAAATATCAGCATATCTAATCAATAATTATTAAAGCATGATATATACCATGACTACAAAAAGGCTTTATTCCGGAGTTTCCCTGGTGGCGCAGTGTTGAGAATCTGCCTGCCAATGCACGGGACACGGATTCGAGCTCTGGTCTGGGAAGATCGCACATGCCCCGGAGCGACTGGGTCCGTGAGCCACAACTACTGAGCCTGCGCGTCTGGAGCCCGTGCTCTGCAACAAGAGAGGCCGCGATAGTGAGAGGCCCGCCCACCGCGATGAACAGTGGCCCCCGCTTGCCGCAACTAGGGAAAGCGCTCGCATAGAAACAAAGACCCAACACAGCCAAAAAAACAAACAAACAAACAAAAAAAAAACAGGCTTTATTCCAAGGACCAAGGATGCAAGGATAACGCAACTTTAGAAAATCTATTAATATAGTTATTTACATTAATACAACAATTTAATCAATAAATGAAAGAGAATAAAATACAGGACCAAACTGGCAGATGTTAAAAAGTTATCTGATAACATACAACGGTCAGTTTCGGTCAAAATGCTTTGTACACTAAAAACAGGAGACTTAATATGACAAGAGTATTCATCAAGAACCAACAAATAACAAAAGACAAATTAGGACAAATATTAACATCATATCTAAAAAACCCTATCTAACCAACCATAGGAGCCAGAAACTTAGGAATCACCATCACTGACAGCTATTTCTCCCTCACCCTCATCCTCAACCCACCACCAGTGCTGACAATGATACTGCCTACATACCTCTAGAATCTGTCCACATCTTTCCACCAAAATGACCACCATACCCTGGTCCAAGCCACCATTATGCCCAATTTCTACACAAGTCTCCTAACTTGCTTCCTCGCTTCCACTCTTTCTCCCTGCAGTGTATTCTCCACTCGGTAGCAAAACGATAGGTTGAAAATGCAATTGGGTATGTTCCACACACTCACCTTCAACAAAAATAGTTCAATGGTTTTCTATTACTCTTCAAGTCTGAAACCTTAAACATAAGCCTGCACGATCGAGCTCCTACCCACACTTGCAGCTCCATTATGATGACATGCTCCCCCAACGGCCCCACCTTCCTGGCCAGTTCCTCCAACACAGCATATGCTTTCCTCTTAGAGGGTCTTTTGCTATTCCTTATGCTCAGAAATCTCTCCCCAACGTCCCTATCTGGTTAATACCTACTCATCCTTCAGATATCAGCTGAAACATCCCTAAACCTTCTCTAATCTCCATGATGAGATCAAATCCTCCCTAAAATATGCTCTCATGGTACCATGTCCCTCTCCTTGGCACCTGTCAGAGTTGTAATTCTACATGCAGAGTGTGATTCTTGAATAGCTATTCCCTCTCTGGACTGCTAGAATTCACAAAGGGCAGGCAGGTCAAGTCTCCTCACTCACAAAATTTCTCAAGTCTTTTTGCTAGCACCCAGCACAGTGCTTAAACATAACAGATGCTCAATACGTGTTTCCTGCATGAACAACCATACATTGGTACAGTGTAGCAACACCCACAAAAAGCATAAGGGCATAAACTCCTTGATGCAGAAGTCCCATTCTGAGTGAAGTTAACTGAGACAAAGCATATATATTCAAAGATGTTCACACAGGAATGTTCATTACTTTGATGTTTTATAATATCAAAAACTTCTGACTTGTACATGTTCATCAGTAAGCAAAGGAACAATGCAGCCTTAAAAAAAAAAATAAACCGATCAACAAAGGATTAATCTCCAAAATATATCAATAGGTCATGCAGCTCACTATTAAAAACACAAACAACCCAATCAAAAAATGGGCAGAAGACCTAAATAGACATTTCTCCAAAGAAGACATACAGATGGCCAAGAAGCACACGAAAAGCTGCTCAACATCACTAATTATTAAAGAAATGCAAATCAAAACTACAATGAGGTATCACCTCACACCGCTTAGAATGGGCATCATCAGAAAATCTACAAACAGCAAATGCTGGAGAGGATGTGAGGAAAGGGAACCCTCTTGCACTGCTGGTGGGAATGTAAACTGATACAGCCACTATGGAGAACAGTATGCAGGTTCCTTAAAAACTAAAAATAGAATTACCATATGACCCAGTAACCCCACTACTGGGCATATACCCAGAGAAAACCATAATTCAAAAAGACATATGCACCCCAATGTTCACTGCAGCACTATTCACAATAGCTAGGTCACGGAAGCAACCTAAACGCCCATCGACAGGTGCACGGACAAAGAAGATGTGGTACGCATATACAATGGAATATTACTCAGCGATAAAAAAGAACGAACTTGGGTCATTTGTAGAGACGTGGATGGACCTCGAGACTGTCATACAGAGTGAAGTCAGTCAGAAAGAGAAAAACAAATATTATATATTAATGCATATATGTGGAATCTAGAAAAGTGGTACAGAAGAACCGGTTTGCAAGGCAGAAATAGAGACACAGATGTAGAGAACAAACGTATGGACATCAAGGGGGGAAAGCGGGGCAGGGCGGGGGTCGGTGGTGGTGAGATGAATTGGGAGATTGGGATTGACATATATACACTAATATGTATAAAATAGATAACTAATAAGAACCTGCTGTATAAAAAATAAATAAATTTTTTAAATTCAAAAATAAATAAATAAATAAACTAATTAAAAAAAAAAAAAAAAAAAAAGAATGAGGTTGGGAGACTGTCAAAACAGCACACAGATCACACACTCAAGCCCCGGAAGATGGGGAACTGCCTTAAGTCCCCCACTTCGGATGACATCTCCCTGCCTCACAAGTCTCAATCCGACTGGGCTAGCTTTGGCAAGGGGACGGAGCTGGATCAGGAGCTGCTGCTGCCATATCTGGATCAAGTTCCAGTTTTGGTCTCTCATCCAACACCTAGTCAGACTCGCCTAGCACCTCAGCTGAGAGGAGCAAATTAGGATAGCTCAAAGAATAGGCCTCATACAGCATCAGCCTGAAGGAGTTTATGACCCTGGAAGAAATGGATCAGAAAAAAGGATCCGGGGGACTTCCCTGGTGGTGCAGCGGCTAAAGACTCCACACTCCCAACGCAGGGGGCCCGGGTTCGTTCCCCGGTCAGGGAACTAGATCCCACATGCATGCCGCAACTAAGAGTTTGCATGCCACAACTAAGGAGCCCACCGACTGCAATTAAGACCCGGCGCAACCAAATAAATGAATAAATAAAATAAAACAAATATTTAAAAAAAAGATCGGGGAGTGTGTGATCTGTATGATGCACTTTGTTTATGAGAACCCAATTTGATTTCTGCTGTGTATGCAGATCACCTGGGCTGTACAGATGACTGGCTGATGAGATCCTTCACGTGCCCCTCCTGCATGGAGACAGTTGATGCAGCACTGCTTTTGTCCTACGAGACTAACTGAGCCAGTGTCTCTCACCTGACTTCAAGTGAACCATCATTTTTGGTGGTTTTGATCTTTTGTGGTTGAGCCCAAAGAGCCAGGGATTAGGAATTAAGATCATGCATGAAAGTTTCCTAAAAATTCCTGAACGGCTGCAGATGTTGGGGAAAAGCACGTGATATTTTAGAAATTTAGGGGGAAAAAGGAGGATGGTATTTTTATGTAAAGCCTTCACCCAGTGTTGAAAAATATAATTGTTATTTAGATCTTGTTATTCCTCCAGTACATAGGAATTGTGTAAAGTGTTACAGCAGCTGTATATGTTTCAACTGTGTGCCAAAGATTAGGATAAAGATAGTGGTTGTTTTTCCTAAGTGAGATAACTTTCTTCTTCCCCCTACCCAAATTCTTTTCTGAAGTTGCTGGCATTTGGGTCAAGGTTTTATGAAAAGCCACATTTTAGAACACTGGCACAAAAAAAGGAGTTTTAAGCTGGTTTGCATAGTTCTTTTTTTGTTTTAGAATAAACATAGAGCACTTATATTTTTTACTTTATAGGAACTCCACAAGTTAAGGTCCCATTGTTCTTTTGCTGTGATTCTTGTTACTACTGATGTTGCTGTTTTCTGTCTTTGCTGGTTCTTTCTAATCTACCATTTGTCATTATTGGCATATGATCATCTCAGGGTCACAAGATGGCTGCTGTAAAACCAAATATCATATTCTCACAAAACAAGGAGGAAGCAGAAAAAGAGCCCAAATGGTCATTTTCCTAATGCCTATTTATCTTTTCTCAGAGAAAAATATCATTCTCATAAGCACAATAACAGCCTTCCCTTAATTACTCATTTGCCAAAACAGACTGATATGACCATTCATAAGACAATTCATGGCAAAGAGGGATATGATAATGATTGTCTTAGCCTAACAAGGATTTATCCACTCAAGCTGAATGCTTCACTCCTCAAAAAAGTCATAAAGTTCTATGAGCAAGGAAGAACTACTAAGTGACTGTTAAGTAAACCATCAGAATTGTTTGTCCAAGACCATACGATTCTTTCTTTCCACTGGAAATGGAATTCATTGCCTTAGGTCTTTTTCAATAGTGTACTATTACTGTTGGGGCTGGCTCTGTGCTTGAAAACCAGCTGAAAACCAGTTATAACCTGTTACAAGTGCTATATCTGTTTGCAGTTAAGAAATGCAGAATTCAAAGTGATCTCCTAGCTTGTAAGCCAACTGAGATTCACTGTCCCTCTTCTATAAAAAAAAATGAGCTAATGTGTCCAGAAACTAACTCTAGTAAAGTGGGGTTTAACATTACCCTTTCTTATGAGTTTCGTCAAATTATTTTGGTTGTTAACATGGTGATAATTAAAAGTCAAGGTAAATTTTAAATATTAAGAATTCTGATGTATTGAGCTTGAATTATGCCACCATGCTTATGTAAAAATGAAAGTGGCACCATGGTTACACTGAGAAAAGTTTCTCAGTTGTAACCATTTTGATTTCTTCTTTCCTGTGACCTCCTTCCCTGTTGTCTTGAAGCACAGCAAAAGGATACTGCATGTCTTCTTACTGTAGTGCTGAGGTTACTGAAGTTATATAAAACACATCTCAGTCTCTTGTTTCTTGGAAGGAAAGTCCTGCTAGTTGACTGACAATTCTAAGCAGGGAGAATTAAGAGAAATGTGTTTCATGTTTTGCACACAAATGAAGAATTTGTATAATCACGACTTCACAGCTGTGATCTCAAAAAAGAAGGAATTTCTCTCTTTCTATTTTTCTTGCAATTAACGTAAGAACACTCTAAATCTCTAAGCTTCTGAAGCGTTAGTAGAGATGGTCTAGTAAAGATGTAGTTGTAATGTTTTACCCATTTAGCATGTGTTTATTTTTCCTTATGTACTCCAAGGTGACATATTTGTTCAGCTCAGTGATCTTACAGCTAAAACAATCATTCATTAGTAAAAGGAGAAGCAATCTCAACCTAACAAATCAGAAGTGTTTCTTATTATTTTATACTGAGTTGAATATTTGACTCTTAACACTTTTTGCTACATACAAAACACAAGTCTCTTGAAGGGTTCCTCATAAGTGCATTATACAAGGATTTAGTATGTCCTAAGCACTTAAAGATTTGACATTCAACTGTAGTAGTATCCATGTTGGTTACTTTTCTTACGAGCCCCATGATGAGTTGGAGAAACACTGAAAGAATTAAGAGTATCAGGTTCTATTAAATTGTTACATGTATCTTGCTTAAGTTTGTGCTCATTTATTTATATCCAACTACATAAAGCAAATTTGGAGGAAAAAAAAGAATAATAAATAAATAAGAATGAGGTCTCCAAATATTGTCAGACGAAGATGTCCTCCATATATTAAATTATAAACCAGAATGTCTAAAACACTATACCATTAAATCACAGGTACAGTCAGTTCTGTATATCCAACGGTTCCATAACCTGCAGATATGGAAGCCCGACTGTACTACACCATTTTACATACGGGACTTGAGCATCCGAGGATTTTCGGATCCATGGGGAGTCCTAAAACCAATCCCCCTGCAGATACCAAGGGACCATTGTATATGCTTATATCTGCATTTTTTACGTCTGAAAAAATATGTGCTAAATTGTTACTGGTGGTAACATCTGAGTAGGGGGCAAAATTGCCTTCCACTTCATACACTTCTCTGACTGCATTTTTTGCATTCAGCTTACATTAGCTTACATTACTATTGTAAACAGAACAATTTAAACATGCTCTGCCTCTTGGGGTTGGCAACTCACCTGCACATGAGGTAGCCAGTCCTGTTGAAACCATGGGTACAGTGGACACCAAGAAGTCTGTCTAGAAAACAGGGAATATGGAATTACGTAAGCGAAGTAGATACACTAAAAACGAGTTATACAATTTTCTGAAGAGTAGCCTTTATTAGTTACCACAACACTACCACTATCCTGAAAAGGAAAAACTCTGAAGAAAAGAGTGTTTTTGCAGGAACGTACTATAAAGAATTAACTACTATACCGTCAAAATTCATTGTCTCTGGGAAATTTTGCATAGCCTCCAATCAGATGCAATAGTGTGGACTGGAGAATGCCCATCAGGAACTGATCTGACTATAGAAAAAGGGAGTGGAAAAAAAAAACAGGCTATCAGAAGAACAGAATTTGTTTTTGAGTGAAACAAATGGAATGCCTTCACTTTTAATGCTCAATATTAAAAAGAACAAACGGTTTCTGAAGGGCTCTTGGGGTCCCCAAAGCACTTCCATTCCTTCTCTCCTTCACTGCTCCTCACACGCCACGGGTCTATGTGCCTGGGGAGTTCTCGGGTTAAGTAGCACCGTTCTTATTTCACAATGAAAAAGTAAGGCTTGAGAACGTTAAGCCCAAGCTGCAGAGCAGGCAAACAGAAAAAAGACTAGAATCGAGTCTCAGATTTTTCCAACGATGCCACAGTATTTTGTGGTCCAGGACTTAAAAAAAATTATATGAGAGAGTAAATAAAAAACAACAACATGTAGCTGATCTCTGCAAAAGCTATGTCTGTGACTAGGTGGTGTCTGGCATTCGTCATCTCCTGCCTGGAATACTACCGCCCTACAATTCTAACAATCTCTTCTATTTCAACTGATCCTCCACATGGAAGATGTTCTCTCTCTAAAATATAAACTTGGCTGGATTGCTCTGTTGCTTAAAAATCTGTTGTAGCAATGCAACTTCCCTAACACGAAGCGTCTGCAACTTCTCCAGAGTCTCTGCCCCTGCCGTCAGTTCGGCATCGGCTACTGGTACCCCTTTCCAGACACTCATGGGTAGTGCCTACCTTTACCAACATTCTAGCACGACTATGTTATCTGGAGTTACGGACCACAGCCAGATCTCCACTTCAGCTGCTTCCTATCCAGGTGTTCTTGAGTGGGACATCACAGCAAGCACTGAAAAGAATTCTTCTTCACTCGGAGACTTTACTCTGGCACTCACTGACCGCCACACAGCTGCCTCCTCCATGTTTCTGGCAGCCCAGTATGATAAAACTTCAGACGCCAAGAACATGGTCCCTCTACATCCATCGCTTTCTGCCAGCCTTGCTCAGGGAACACCATCTCAGATTCCAAATCAGGGGCAGAGCCGCCTGCCACTTCCCTGCCAGGAAGGAAGCCAGGTATATTACTATAACCAAGGCACACTGGGGTCTTTACTGTATGGAGAACTTGGCTCCTGCCCGCAATCCTACGGCTCGGCGTCATACACAGGAAGTCGGGCCTCTGGGCAACCAGAAATGGGAATGGGACTGAAGGAGATTCAGCCCACAAATATCCGACCACCAGCTTCCACCTCTGCAGTCTGCCACCCTGTGCCTGCTCAACGCATCACAGAAACAAGTTTTCAAGGTGAGTATAACAAACGCCAGAGAAAGTTGAAGAATGAGGTCGGCATTCAAAAATGGGGTCAAATCGACAGCTGGGAAGGGGTGTAGAGGCAGGTAGAATTTAGATCCTGAGCCTTTAATAACCACTACCTTCGCTCAGTGCCCTCTGTTTTTAGACTCTACATGAGAACACCTAGGGCTTCCCTGGTGGCGCCGTGGTTAAGAATCCGCCTGCCAATGCAATGCGGGGGACACGGGTTCGAGCCCTGGTCTGCGGAGATCCCACATGCCGTGCAGCAACTAAGCGCATGTGCCACAACGACGGAGCCTGCATTCTAGAGCCCGTGAGCCTCAGCTACCGAAGCCCACGTGCCTACAGCCCATGCTCCGCAACAAGAGAAGCCACCGCGATGAGAAGCCCGCACACCGCAAGCAAGAGTAGCCCCCGCTAGCCGCCAACTAGAGAAAGCCCGTGCACAGCAATGAGAGACCCAGTGCAGCCAAAAAAATAAATACGCAGAATAAATAAGTTCAAACAGTAAATAAATACATAAACATAAATTACAAAAAGAAGAACACCTAATGCAGGTGGGAAGGTGGGAGGGCCACTGTAGAGGTCATCTATGCTACATGTACAAGAACCCCGAGAGCACACCAATCGGTACCACACTTTTCACTGCTGTAGCCGATCGTTCCCCCTGTACTGCCACACTGTAGCACTCCCTTCCCTCATCTACTGCTATAGTCTCTTTGGAAGGTGTTTCAGAACTCTTGTTATGAGAGTGCCAGTTGAACTGTCCTCACTTCCTTCATTTATACCAGGATTGAAGACCTTGTGGTCCGAGATCCTGTCCAGAGAGCAAGCAGGCTAAGACTCTGTCTTTGCTGATGTATTTCATCAGAAAGGGCTCTACCCCCTCTCCTAGTTCATGGTGTGACGTGTTCTTGGCCTCTCGGGAGAGTGGGGAGAATGGAAAGGACCCTATATGAGAATATGCTAGGCTCTGTAAAACATTTCAGGTTTTTAAAAATAAGACTCATTTTGTATTGGACTTATAACAGTCCTATGAAATACAAAGCGAGCCGAGAATCAGTGACAGGAAAGGCTCACCAGTAAGAATTACAACAGTCACCGCTTACCTCGTAGCATAGGGCACTGTCCATGATCCTTAAGAAGAGTTAGTAGAAATGCCTTGCCCATCTTGCCCCTGAACCCCTTGAAAGGTACATGACTGCTGTGTTGGTGTTTAGGGGGAGCATCTCACTTACCAGGGACTGACTTCTCCCTTGATCCCTTTGTAGGGATGGAGACCTCCCCCCTGGTGATGAAAAATTCCCTGGGATTGCAACCTCCAAGCCAGACGTTTTGTGTGACACAACGTCAAGAACTCCCCAAGTCCTGCAGTAGCAGAAACAGCCACATACTTGAGAGTAACCTACCATCTGAACTTGGGGACATTTCAGTGACAGCTCCAGTCCAGAGTGCCAGGCGTCTCCTGGCCCTGCCTCCAGCTCCAAGCCAGGGACAAATAGAGAGTAAGCACGTGGATGATATCAAAACCAAGCTTTCAAAGCCTCTGGATGCCTACCAGATCCCAACAGAGAACCAAGATCCTCCACTACTCCCTTTAGGAATCCCTGATATTCACCAGCCGCTGGCCTGCACCGATCCCCTCAGCCAAGAGGAGCAGCCTGGTTCTGAAAATGCTGATCTGGGAGAGAACAGCCGGAGTCGTCAGGACCTAGGGACACTTGAAAATGGGACTGAACCTAGCAGTGGTCTTGCAGACATTACTACACTGGCGGAGGATATTCACCTTCCCCAGCTCTTTAATCCTTTGAAAGAGCTTGATCAATCCCAAGGTCCCCACGTGATCAAAGCTAAAGACACCAGAGCCATTAAGGTGAATCAGGTGCAGGAAAAGCCAAGTGTCATAAAGGTTCCCTCTGATCAACCCAGGAAGAACAAACAGAAAGCCTCTGAGCCTATCAGTGGCGCTCCCAAGGCCAAAATCCAGCCAAAGAATCCAGAGTGCCTGTTAGGGGGAGAAGTGGTTACCTGCCACGCTGCAGTCAGTGACAGGGCTCCTGTGAACACGGCCAAGCACTCTCAAGGCAAACCTCAGAAAGCTGCATCCAGAAAGATCAGCAAAACTAAGAGCCACGGGCAGGAAAAGACCAAAAGGACCAGAGGGAGAAACAAGGCTGAAGAGAACAAGCAGTCAGGGAACAAAGTCAAGGCAGAAGAGAAGCCAGCAATCCCCCACACGAAGCGAAAGGAACACCAAACTGAGCTTCTCCAACAGAGCTTTCAAAAGCCTCGAACCTCCCTTGGCGTGCGCATGCTGGAGTCTGTGAAGGTTCTTCATGCGCTGGGGAAGAAGAATGAGACGAAAACTGGGCTCTCTTCCTGTCGGCTCTTGGGAAAGTCAAGCAACCCCAAAGACCCCCAGCCACCCCCAGCTATCCAGCCATGGCGGCATACCCCACGTGAGGGGAAGGGTCCTGAGAAAACGCAAGTCCAAGCCCAGAAACCAGACAGCAGTGCTGAAACAGAGTGTCCATCTCCAGCCCAGTATGAGCGGCCTCCTCCTGGGAAGGTCAAGTTGATACCTCTGCCTTTTTCTGCCTGGGACAAGCCTCAAGCTCGACCCGCTCCTCGGAGGCCCCAGTCTCTGGCCTCACATCGGCCTGCTGGGGCTTACCGTGCCCAGCCTGGTTCTACTGACTCAGCTCAACCTGCTGCAGTCAATTCATCCCAGCCAGCTCCTGCCTCTTTGCCAGGCCCCGCCAAACCAGCTCAGCCAACTGTGACCAACCCAACCCAACCGGCTTGGACCAACCACACCCAGCCTCGTGTCCCTCAGTCTGCTGCTCCTAGGCCTGCACCCTCCAAAACTTCATCTGGCCCTCCTCTCCAGCGGGAGCCTGTTCCCCCTGCTGTGAATAAGCGCCAGGCCCCACCCAAGCTCCAAACCCAATTTCTACTCCAAGACTTCAGCAAGCAACGAGTTCCATGGAGGGAACCCAACGTGCCTGAGCCAGTCATGTCAAAGCCCATCGAACAAGAGCAGAGGCCAGAGCGAGAGGCCATGAAGAGGCGGGCTCAACAACAACGGGAGAATGCTGCCAGATACACCTCTTCGGGCAAGCTGCAATTTTTCACCGAGAGGGAAAACGAAATGGAAATTGCCGACTACTACGGATACGTCAAGTGAGAGCTGCTAGGATTCTTGGTGCCACCTTGGCTACCAGCTGTTCTTCCATACACAGGTAAGACAGGTATAGAACTGAATAAGTAAATGGAATACAATTAATAGACGAGTAACAAACCTTTCGAATTTTCAGATGCTGCTAACTGGGGCGTGAGAAAGGAAGGACTGAAAGTTGGATGGGAGAATGAAGGAAAGGGGGAAAAACTGAGCAAAGAGGAAGGAACTTGGCCCAGGGCTAGGAAGGCCAAAAGAGACGTATGGATTTAGGAAAGGAAGCAGGAGTGAGGATGAAATGGCAGAAGTAAAAAGCAGGGTCAGAGGTCTGGGTTGAAAGAACACAATTGGAGTAGAGTTGAAGGTGACAGAAGAGGAGTCTAGGTTTACTAGGAGAAATAGAAAAAGTCTCTCGGGGACGCTGGCCTTAAGTCTCACAACCACCAGATAGGTATTTCAGAAAACAAGAGGTTCAGGACACATCTCTGAAAGGTCTGAGTCGCCTTATTCAGGTGTGACTGTAGTGGGGGAATAGGGAAATCTACCAGAGAAGTGGCTAGGGCTCAGAGTTATCCTAGGGGCAGCTGACGACAGGGGCAGAGCCAAGGGAACTGCTGGATCAGGAGGCCCACGGACAAATCAGGGGCATAGCCGCCTGTCACTTCCCTGCCAGGAAGGAAGCCAGGTATATTACTATAACCAAGGCACACTGGGGTCTTTACTGTATGGAGAACTTGGCTCCTGCCCGCAATCCTACGGCTCGGCGTCACACACAGGAAGTAGGGCCTCTGGGCAACCAGAAATGGGAATGGGACTGAAGGAGATTCAGCCCACAAATATCCGACCACCAGCTTCCACCTCTGCAATCTGCCACCCTGTGTCTGCTCAACGCATCACAGAAACAAGTTTTCAAGGTGAGTATACAGACGGCAGAGAAAAGTTGAACAATGAGGTCAGCATTGAAAAATGGGGTCAAATCGACAGCTGGGAAGGGGTGTAGAGACAGGTAGAATTTAGATCCTGAGCCTTTAATAACCACTACCTTCTCTCAGTGCTCTCTGTTTTTAGACTCTATATGAGAACACCTAGGGCTTCCCTGGTGGCGCCTGCCAATGCAGGGGACACGGGTTCGAGCCCTGGTCTGCGAAGATCCCACATGCCGTGCAGCAACTAAGCGCATGTGCCACAACGACGGAGCCTGCATTCTAGAGCCCGTGAGCCTCAACTACCGAAGCCCACGTGCCTACAGCCCATGCTCCGCAACAAGAGAAGCCACCGCGATGAGATGCCCGCACACCGCAAGCAAGAGTAGCCCCCGCTAGCCGCCAACTAGAGAAAGCCCGTGCACAGCAATGAGAGACCCAGTGCAGCCAAAAAAATAAATACGCAGAATAAATAAGTTCAAACAGTAAATAAATACATAAACATAAATTACAAAAAAAAAAGAACACCTAATGCAGGTGGGAAGGTGGGAGGGCCACTGTAGAGGTCATCTATGCTACATGTACAAGAACCCCGAGAGCACACCAATCGGTACCACACTTTTCACTGCTGTAGCCGATCGTTCCCCCTGTACTGCCACACTGTAGCACTCCCTTCCCTCATCTACTGCTATAGTCTCTTTGGAAGGTGTTTCAGAACTCTTGTTATGAGAGTGCCAGTTGAACTGTCCTCACTTCCTTCATTTATACCAGGATTGAAGACCTTGTGGTCCGAGATCCTGTCCAGAGAGCAAGCAGGCTAAGACTCTGTCTTTGCTGATGTATTTCATCAGAAAGGGCTCTACCCCCTCTCCTAGTTCATGGTGTGACGTGTTCTTGGCCTCTCGGGAGAGTGGGGAGAATGGAAAGGACCCTATATGAGAATATGCTAGGCTCTGTAAAACATTTCAGGTTTTTAAAAATAAGACTCATTTTGTATTGGACTTATAACAGTCCTATGAAATACAAAGCGAGCCGAGAATCAGTGACAGGAAAGGCTCACCAGTAAGAATTACAACAGTCACCGCTTACCTCGTAGCATAGGGCACTGTCCATGATCCTTAAGAAGAGTTAGTAGAAATGCCTTGCCCATCTTGCCCCTGAACCCCTTGAAAGGTACATGACTGCTGTGTTGGTGTTTAGGGGGAGCATCTCACTTACCAGGGACTGACTTCTCCCTTGATCCCTTTGTAGGGATGGAGACCTCCCCCCTGGTGATGAAAAATTCCCTGGGATTGCAACCTCCAAGCCAGACGTTTTGTGTGACACAACGTCAAGAACTCCCCAAGTCCTGCAGTAGCAGAAACAGCCACATACTTGAGAGTAACCTACCATCTGAACTTGGGGACATTTCAGTGACAGCTCCAGTCCAGAGTGCCAGGCGTCTCCTGGCCCTGCCTCCAGCTCCAAGCCAGGGACAAATAGAGAGTAAGCACGTGGATGATATCAAAACCAAGCTTTCAAAGCCTCTGGATGCCTACCAGATCCCAACAGAGAACCAAGATCCTCCACTACTCCCTTTAGGAATCCCTGATATTCACCAGCCGCTGGCCTGCACCGATCCCCTCAGCCAAGAGGAGCAGCCTGGTTCTGAAAATGCTGATCTGGGAGAGAACAGCCGGAGTCGTCAGGACCTAGGGACACTTGAAAATGGGACTGAACCTAGCAGTGGTCTTGCAGACATTACTACACTGGCGGAGGATATTCACCTTCCCCAGCTCTTTAATCCTTTGAAAGAGCTTGATCAATCCCAAGGTCCCCACGTGATCAAAGCTAAAGACACCAGAGCCATTAAGGTGAATCAGGTGCAGGAAAAGCCAAGTGTCATAAAGGTTCCCTCTGATCAACCCAGGAAGAACAAACAGAAAGCCTCTGAGCCTATCAGTGGCGCTCCCAAGGCCAAAATCCAGCCAAAGAATCCAGAGTGCCTGTTAGGGGGAGAAGTGGTTACCTGCCACGCTGCAGTCAGTGACAGGGCTCCTGTGAACACGGCCAAGCACTCTCAAGGCAAACCTCAGAAAGCTGCATCCAGAAAGATCAGCAAAACTAAGAGCCACGGGCAGGAAAAGACCAAAAGGACCAGAGGGAGAAACAAGGCTGAAGAGAACAAGCAGTCAGGGAACAAAGTCAAGGCAGAAGAGAAGCCAGCAATCCCCCACACGAAGCGAAAGGAACACCAAACTGAGCTTCTCCAACAGAGCTTTCAAAAGCCTCGAACCTCCCTTGGCGTGCGCATGCTGGAGTCTGTGAAGGTTCTTCATGCGCTGGGGAAGAAGAATGAGACGAAAACTGGGCTCTCTTCCTGTCGGCTCTTGGGAAAGTCAAGCAACCCCAAAGACCCCCAGCCACCCCCAGCTATCCAGCCATGGCGGCATACCCCACGTGAGGGGAAGGGTCCTGAGAAAACGCAAGTCCAAGCCCAGAAACCAGACAGCAGTGCTGAAACAGAGTGTCCATCTCCAGCCCAGTATGAGCGGCCTCCTCCTGGGAAGGTCAAGTTGATACCTCTGCCTTTTTCTGCCTGGGACAAGCCTCAAGCTCGACCCGCTCCTCGGAGGCCCCAGTCTCTGGCCTCACATCGGCCTGCTGGGGCTTACCGTGCCCAGCCTGGTTCTACTGACTCAGCTCAACCTGCTGCAGTCAATTCATCCCAGCCAGCTCCTGCCTCTTTGCCAGGCCCCGCCAAACCAGCTCAGCCAACTGTGACCAACCCAACCCAACCGGCTTGGACCAACCACACCCAGCCTCGTGTCCCTCAGTCTGCTGCTCCTAGGCCTGCACCCTCCAAAACTTCATCTGGCCCTCCTCTCCAGCGGGAGCCTGTTCCCCCTGCTGTGAATAAGCGCCAGGCCCCACCCAAGCTCCAAACCCAATTTCTACTCCAAGACTTCAGCAAGCAACGAGTTCCATGGAGGGAACCCAACGTGCCTGAGCCAGTCATGTCAAAGCCCATCGAACAAGAGCAGAGGCCAGAGCGAGAGGCCATGAAGAGGCGGGCTCAACAACAACGGGAGAATGCTGCCAGATACACCTCTTCGGGCAAGCTGCAATTTTTCACCGAGAGGGAAAACGAAATGGAAATTGCCGACTACTACGGATACGTCAAGTGAGAGCTGCTAGGATTCTTGGTGCCACCTTGGCTACCAGCTGTTCTTCCATACACAGGTAAGACAGGTATAGAACTGAATAAGTAAATGGAATACAATTAATAGACGAGTAACAAACCTTTCGAATTTTCAGATGCTGCTAACTGGGGCGTGAGAAAGGAAGGACTGAAAGTTGGATGGGAGAATGAAGGAAAGGGGGAAAAACTGAGCAAAGAGGAAGGAACTTGGCCCAGGGCTAGGAAGGCCAAAAGAGACGTATGGATTTAGGAAAGGAAGCAGGAGTGAGGATGAAATGGCAGAAGTAAAAAGCAGGGTCAGAGGTCTGGGTTGAAAGAACACAATTGGAGTAGAGTTGAAGGTGACAGAAGAGGAGTCTAGGTTTACTAGGAGAAATAGAAAAAGTCTCTCGGGGACGCTGGCCTTAAGTCTCACAACCACCAGATAGGTATTTCAGAAAACAAGAGGTTCAGGACACATCTCTGAAAGGTCTGAGTCGCCTTATTCAGGTGTGACTGTAGTGGGGGAATAGGGAAATCTACCAGAGAAGTGGCTAGGGCTCAGAGTTATCCTAGGGGCAGCTGACGACAGGGGCAGAGCCAAGGGAACTGCTGGATCAGGAGGCCCACGGACAAATCAGGGGCATAGCCGCCTGTCACTTCCCTGCCAGGAAGGAAGCCAGGTATATTACTATAACCAAGGCACACTGGGGTCTTTACTGTATGGAGAACTTGGCTCCTGCCCGCAATCCTACGGCTCGGCGTCACACACAGGAAGTAGGGCCTCTGGGCAACCAGAAATGGGAATGGGACTGAAGGAGATTCAGCCCACAAATATCCGACCACCAGCTTCCACCTCTGCAATCTGCCACCCTGTGTCTGCTCAACGCATCACAGAAACAAGTTTTCAAGGTGAGTATACAGACGGCAGAGAAAAGTTGAACAATGAGGTCAGCATTGAAAAATGGGGTCAAATCGACAGCTGGGAAGGGGTGTAGAGACAGGTAGAATTTAGATCCTGAGCCTTTAATAACCACTACCTTCTCTCAGTGCTCTCTGTTTTTAGACTCTATATGAGAACACCTAGGGCTTCCCTGGTGGCGCCTGCCAATGCAGGGGACACGGGTTCGAGCCCTGGTCTGCGAAGATCCCACATGCCGTGCAGCAACTAAGCGCATGTGCCACAACGACGGAGCCTGCATTCTAGAGCCCGTGAGCCTCAACTACCGAAGCCCACGTGCCTACAGCCCATGCTCCGCAACAAGAGAAGCCACCGCGATGAGATGCCCGCACACCGCAAGCAAGAGTAGCCCCCGCTAGCCGCCAACTAGAGAAAGCCCGTGCACAGCAATGAGAGACCCAGTGCAGCCAAAAAAATAAATACGTAGAATAAATAAGTTCAAACAGTAAATAAATACATAAACATAAATTACAAAAAAAAAAGAACACCTAATGCAGGTGGGAAGGTGGGAGGGCCACTGTAGAGGTCATCTATGCTACATGTACAAGAACCCCGAGAGCACACCAATCGGTACCACACTTTTCACTGCTGTAGCCGATCATTCCCCCGGTACTGCCACACTGTAGCACTCCCTTCCCTCATCTACTGCTATAGTCTCTTTGGAAGGTGTTTCAGAACTCTTGTTATGAGAGTGCCAGTTGAACTGTCCTCACTTCCTTCATTTACACCAGGAGTGAAGACCTTGTGGTCCGAGATCCTGTCCAGAGAGCAAGCAGGCTAAGACTCTGTCTTTGTTGATGTATTTCATCAGAAAGGGCTCTACCCCCTCTCCTAGTTCATGGTGTGAAGTGTTCTTGGCCTCTCGGGAAAGTGGGGAGAATGGAAAGGACCCTATATGAGAATGCTAGGCTCTGTAAAACATTTCAGGTTTTTAAAAATAAGACTCATTTTGTATTGGACTGACAACAGTCCTATGAAATACAAAGAAAGCCGAGAATCAGTGACAGGAAAGGATCACCAGTAAGAACTACAACAGTCACCGCTTACCTCGTAGCACAGGGCGCTGTCCGTGATCCTTAAGAAGAGTTAGTAGAAATGCCTTGCCCATCTTGCCCCTGAACCCCTTGAAAGGTACACGACTGCTGTGTTGGTGTTTAGGGGGAGCATCTCACTTACCAGGGACTGACTTCTCCCTTGATTCCTCTGTAGTGATGGAGACTTCCCCGCTGATGAAAAATTCCCTGGGATTGCAACCTCCAAGCCAGACAGCTTTCCTATGGAATGACAGAGAACTTGTCAAGGTGAAACACCAGTCTGCGGGAGAAAGGGAAGAAGAGAATGATGGAAATCGTTTCTGGGAAACTATTTTTACATTATGTGTTGTTTGTTCCCGGTAAATAAACTGAAATCTTCTTAACAGTAAAACAAAATCGAAACCACTAAAGCCAATAATACAGGAGTATAACGTTCGAAAAAAATTTCTTTGGCTGCGCAGCATGTGGGATCTTAGCTCCCCAACCAGGGATTGAACCCACGCCTGCTGCATTGCAAGCGCAGAGTCTTCACCACGGGACCACCGGGGAAGTCCCAGGACTATCACTTTTAAAGGAGAAGGTACAAACCCCTCGGTTCTATGAACTGGAGATTTTTAGTAAGAAGTCAATATATTTGTTGTTAGGCACATTTTATGTTAGGCTGTCTCCCTGCACAGGATGCAGGCGCCTTGAGAATGGAAGTCATATCCCTCTATAGTACGTCCCTCTTCTTTCTGCTTTGCAGTTTGCTGCTCCACTTGTTCAACCCCACCTAGTAATAACCTATACTTCCCTTGTTCCTGTTTTCCCATCTGGAAAACAGACAAAAGGCCACCAAACAACGCAAAGGTCTCAACAAATAAGGGATATCCAAAACCAGAGATGGCCAGAACTTCTGTACCCCTGATGAAATAGTCCTCATACAAAACCTGATAATCAAATTCCTTAATGCTAGGAATCACAGTGAAAAATAGTATCTGAACTGACTTCTGTCAGATGAGTGAGAACTAAGGTTAATTCAGTGTATCTGAAGCATAGAAAGTGAGGGCAAAAGTGGCACAAGATGGGACTAGAGAAGCAGAGAGGATTCTAGACCACGCAGAGTCTTAAAGGCCAACAGTGTGTTTTCTATTCTCAAAACAATGTTTGTGAGCGATGTTTATGAGCACCGTTCCAACTTGCTTTGAAGGTTTCTTGTGTGAAGAGTGGATTGGAAGGAAACAAGATATATATGGACACTAGTTAGGACCTAATCGCAACAGACAGGCAAGTTCAGTATTAGGAAGTTGAGGAAGAGCTGGCTGACAGATTCCAAAGAAATTCAGGAGATGAACTGAAGCGGGCTTAATGGGGTAGGAGATGGAGGAAAGGAAGGTCTTAGGGAATTCAAGGGTTTACTGCACACATGAGCAAAGTCTCAAAATTAATCATTTGAACGTACAGAGGCGGATCTCCCAAATGACACCGGTTAGGAAGCAACGGTACGCCCTTTAGAATTCCTAGAGACAACACAAATCAACTGTTTCGATGGAAAATTCGGCGGGACTCTTGACTTCCATGGGAATACAGAGAAAAGAGACACTGATCTGGCTTGCAGGTATATTTAGGAAGTTGTTAGCCGGACATCACCTACTAGTATCATGTAAGTAGGCCGTCCGAAGTAGGAAGCTTAGGGGAAAAACCTGGAGGAAAACTTAAAAGCTGAAGCCACACCTCTACACTACACCACCTTTCACAATTTCTTCTCAGATAAGCATCATCCCCATCAGTGAAGAAACTCGTACCTCATCATAGGAAAAACAGGCCTAAAGATTCAATGTGTGTCTTGGGGGGTCCCATCTATGCGATATCTTCCTGGGACCAGAAAAGGCCCCAGGAAGATCAATCTCTGCACCCCTGAAAGCTTACCACCAAGGAAAATGACTAGGTCCATAGATTTCCTCCCTCAAACCAGCTTACCTCACACATAGATCATTAGCAACTCCGCCCTTACTCACATTATCACAGTCACAAGAGTGGTTAGGGAGAAAAGCACTGACCAGGGGAACTAAAACAGAGGCAATCCAGGCCAAGCTGGGCTGGTGGCAGATATCTGCTCCTTACGCTCGGGTGCATAATGCGACTCACCACAGTGCCTTTTTCACAGACCCTTTTGAACGTTTCTCCACAGAATCCAACAGCTCAAGTTAGCTCATGACGCTTCAAGGTCAACAGTCGTCAAGAGAAAAACATGCAATATGTCTTACAATGTTGGATTCCTTACAAACAGGACAAGGAGATAACCATGTAGACAAAACCAGAGCATTTGAAAACATCTGTATTCTACAAACACACCAGTGAATGCTATAAATAAGGTACTATGACATAAAACAAAATGAAAACTAGATGTGAGACTGTTCTCTTCAGTGTACAGACTTCATGGCAGTTGCTGCACACTATCTAGCTACTTAGATCTTTAACTCTCTGTTCTGTTAATACCAAATGAGGCCCAAGTGTGTCAACCTGTTTCCCACAGAAACCAAAAAGTCTACATGCATCTCTTTTCTCCTGTGCCCTTTTCACCTTACCTGCTCCCAATTCTCCACCAACGTCCTCCTCTTTCTCTAATTATTCTCCTCTTCATTTTGCTTGGCCTTGCCCCCAAGCATGCAAGACAGAGAGTCCTAGAGGTCCAAGATTCTAGAGTGGCTGTTTGCAAGGCGGAGGAGATTACAGTAACTGCCACACTGTATATACTTCTGTGCAAAGAAAAAGGGACAGTGTTCAGAATGTCTCTCACATATAACAAGAGCTGGAGATGGCAGGATACCTGTGTGGCCCAAGGAACTAGAGCTAGCAAATTACGGGCCAAACAATTGCAACCAAAGGCTGGAAGAGGAAAGGTCTGCAACCAGCTCTGTCTCCTAGCTCTCTGGTATTTGCTGCCAACGGGCAGAGTCTATTTCGTGAGGCATCAAGCACTGAAAAGAAGACTCCTGCTGCTGGAAGTTGACAGGAAGTAACGTCCAATGCAAGATCAAGGCTTGTCCTCGAAGCAATGCCCATAATGGAAGAAAAAAAAACAAAGAGAAAGCGGAAGAGAAATGTTAAGTCGCAAGTCCAACCTGGCCCCCAGCCTAGCCCAGCCCAAGGAAGGTAGGAGTCAAGGAGAAGAAACTAAAAGAGAAGAGCCTTGGACCACAACATTCTCCACAAGGTACACTCAAGAAACTTCACCCTACTCTTGAACCAAGTTACAAAGAGAGCTTCTTAATCCCTACTTTGGCTCCTTAAAAGCTGCTATCAGTTCACTCATTAGACACATATGATTTCAGAACAACTGTAATAGTTCAAACTAGATGGCTCTTTCCTTCCTAAGGATTATTAATTAAATAAGATCTATATAGCTCTAAGTATATGATACATAAAATAGAATACTCTGTAGAATGTAAGTAACTCTTAGTTCAGTGTATTAATGAACGTCTGTAAGAAATGTTGCAATGATTTCCCTAATGGAAGAGCCTGGGGGAGGTAAATCTGTCTTCTAGGATTTCCTCCCCAGAGCTCAGAAACTCAGGTGTTGTTTTAGCTCTCCTACACTCTCTTCACCCAAGCCCGCCTTCCTGTTGGGGATCGGACCTCCCTATTGGCTCTCTCATACCTTTCAACTGCCTGCTTTGTGACATCACTCTCCTACCAAACCTACTACCACTTGGTAGAGTCTTGGGGTTTCCGTGGAGCTGTTTGGACCAGTAACCAGTGACCTCTGTACTGGACACGTGCGCCGTTCAGCTGCAGCCACTCAGACATCCTCTAGTGTTGTCTCCTCATCCCTTGTACCTGCAGTGGATGCTTCCTCTTCTCTGACCATGTCAGGTAAGAAAAGAAACTTTGGAAAGTTTTGCGTTCGATTTCTTTTGCCCCTAAATTGAGTAGGAGATTCAAAATAGCATGGAATAATGAGGGAAAGTATTGAACTACAAGTCTGGAGACCTAATTTCACTTTTGACTTTGACGTTTACTATCTGTGTGACTTTGGACAAATCACTGGCTGTCTCACAAAGCCTGTTGCTTTCCTTAACTGTTACGTTAGGATACCACATTGGGTTGATCACTCTGATCCCCTTCTTTTCCAGTATTGAGCCTTAAAGGGTACCCATGTAGAAAACGAAATCAGACACTTCTCAAGAGTGTTTCAACAGAAACGTAGAAAAGCCAGGGGACATAGAAAACTAGCAATATATACCAAGATGTTTCATCTCTAATGGTCTCCCTCCACTAGGATTTCGACTAGTTGAAAAGAGAGAATAGGGAGAGAGGATGGAGAGTACTGGGCTCTACAGGGAGGCACAGAGTCGAGCGTAAGGAAGTTTAGGATGGTTTTCATTAGCACAGGCCAACAGGCACCAAGAGATGGGAGAAAATGTAAGAATGAAGAGGGAAAGCATAGAGGAGCTCTCAAGAAAAACGGAGTTTGCAATGGAATGCTGATGGGAACCAAAGATTTTCAATTAAAGCAGAAACAGCACAGAGGGAAACCTGCTCAGAGCAGGGCAAAACCAAGTTGATGGTAGCAAACCCTTACATTAACAGACTAAGAAGGAAAGTAAGGCCAGAACAGGGGATCGCCAGGAAAGGCAGCTTATCAGAAAAGTCATACTCCGTTTTCTTTCTTTTATTGCCTCTCTGAATACAGTTGGCCACTTGACAGTTTTGAATATAAACGTTTTAGAAATACGTTTTAGAAATGATGCCTCCTATAAACAAGCAACCACAGTGGTTATCTAGGGGGCTGCTTTTCAGTGTTTTATTCTTTCTAATTTTTAAACTAGGTAGACATTTCGCCAATTCAACATTTTAAGTGATATCTTCTAAATTGAATCAGAAGGACTATTTTCCTTTGTGTGATATGTAGGTTCTAAGGCAAGGCTGCTTTTCATTTTTACAGTTATTTCCTTCCTAACACAGAGAGCACACTGATCAACAGCCATCGTTCGCTTGTAGATCTTAGCTACCGAAGAAGAAGAAGAAGAAGAAAAAGTCAAGCCCCACATCTCTAATTCCCCCCCACTTAGGGAATTCCCTGGCGGTCCAGTGCTTAGGACTCGGTGCTTTCACGGCCAGGGCCACGCGGCGCGGCCAAAGAAACAAAACAAACAAACATCCACGTTTATCGAAAACCATATTGTGGAGTCCTGTGGATTTTCTTACATTTGAAAATCTTTTTTAATGGGATTCTAGGCATGATGGTTTTTTGAGGTTTTGGGATGCCATCTTCTTGGATGCTGAAGATGATTCTAATCTAAGTTCTAGGATAAATCCAAAAACCTTCCTGATACATTTTAAGCTTCCTTTCTGCTTATTATATAAGCTATATTCATTGAAATATATATTTCTCCTAGGCTTAATACCTCTTACTTGCTGGGTAAAAATATGAAGGAGCACAATAATGAAACTCTTTTACACTTATTATTTTGCCGTCTGCTTCGTACCGGTTTTCATTGAAATACTTGTCTATGTGTGTTGTGGCTACCTATACATGCACATTTATTGCATTCTGTTGCTTGTTATGCATTTTTTACTGACATACCTTCTCTGTCTGTATGCATTGGCTAGGAATTCATTCACCTCTATCACCTCCATCGTGTTTTCTGGTTAATAGTATTCACTAAAATAGAGTGGGCAAAATTCACTTTCATAATGTTGCATGGATGGTACAGAATGCCATTTGTTAGTAAGTTCATTAGGCTTCGATACTTGCCACATACCCCAGTTTTCATTAATATCTATGGATTTCTTTTTCGTTAACGTAATATGCTTGTCATGATTTTTCTTTGTCTTTCTAGAACTTATTGTATCTTCCTCCATATAAACCATACGCAATAGATCAGCTTATTCATCTATTAATTATTACTGCTATTATTATTGGTGGTGGTGTTATAACCACTTTATAGATGAGTAATCTGAAGGAATCAGATAACTTTTCCCTTTCCAAAAGCACTTAAGAAATCCACTTTCGGGTAATCATTTTGAGGTAGGATGAGAAACCAGGCTTGAAGAGGGCAAAAATGACTCTTTCAATTCACCAGTTGGACTGAGCTGTACGTCACCTCTAGGTAATAGCGTGGGAACTGCACAAGCAAAGGGAGACACTGAAGACGACAATGGTAATAGCCGTACTGTTTTCTAATGGACAAAAAAAATGCCTATATTATAAGTTCTGTTTCTCCTGCTTTCTGGCAGTATCATGCTCAGAGTGGAGTCCTGGCAAGGAAGTCAGGATACTTAGGTTCTGAAACCTGGTAATGATACTAACATAATGAGAGAACTTGAACAAGTCAACCCGACCTCTCTGAGCCTCAGTTTCCTTACTCACGAAATGAGACTGAGAACATCGAAGTTCTCTAAGGGCCTCCTAGTTCTAAAATGCTTCCAGTCTAGGAAATAGCATAGAAGTCAATACGAGTGCAGGCTGAAGGGAAAGACAGGGCAGGGAGAAGGTTGCTTCCAGCCTAGAGAACAATCTCTGAACCACACCACTTGGCTCTTCTGCCCGTCTGTGCCCAAGATTGGGAGCACAGGCAGTTAATAGAGAAGAGTGGAAAACTGCTCAGTCCTTACAGCCATCATCAACTGTCTGATTTTGGGTTTCTCAGGAAGTAGTGATAGTAGAGGTGTCCTGATAGCAAGAACCTTCAGATGATGCCGTTCCTCAAACGTAGTGAGAATTTCTCAACCTCCCTGAGTTTGTCATGACCCTCTTGTTCTTACAGAAAATTTCCAACATCCATCTCTACGTGGAACTCTAAATTCTCTGCAGCATTCTCCTCCTGTGGTGAGCAATGCAACTTCCCTAACACGAAGTGTCTGCAACTTCTCCAGAGTCTCTGCCCCTGCCGTCAGTTCGGCATCGGCTACTGGTACCCCTTTCCAGACACTCATGGGTAGTGCCTACCTTTACCAACATTCTAGCACGACTATGTTATCTGGAGTTACGGACCACAGCCAGATCTCCACTTCAGCTGCTTCCTATCCAGGTGTTCTTGAGTGGGACATCACAGCAAGCACTGAAAAGAATTCTTCTTCACTCGGAGACTTTACTCTGGCACTCACTGACCGCCACACAGCTGCCTCCTCCATGTTTCTGGCAGCCCAGTATGATAAAACTTCAGACGCCAAGAACATGGTCCCTCTACATCCATCGCTTTCTGCCAGCCTTGCTCAGGGAACACCATCTCAGATTCCAAATCAGGGGCAGAGCCGCCTGTCACTTCCCTGCCAGGAAGGAAGCCAGGTATATTACTATAACCAAGGCACACTGGGGTCTTTACTGTATGGAGAACTTGGCTCCTGCCCGCAATCCTACGGCTCGGCGTCATACACAGGAAGTCGGGCCTCTGGGCAACCAGAAATGGGAATGGGACTGAAGGAGATTCAGCCCACAAATATCCGACCACCAGCTTCCACCTCTGCAGTCTGCCACCCTGTGCCTGCTCAACGCATCACAGAAACAAGTTTTCAAGGTGAGTATAACAAACGCCAGAGAAAGTTGAAGAATGAGGTCGGCATTCAAAAATGGGGTCAAATCGACAGCTGGGAAGGGGTGTAGAGGCAGGTAGAATTTAGATCCTGAGCCTTTAATAACCACTACCTTCGCTCAGTGCCCTCTGTTTTTAGACTCTACATGAGAACACCTAGGGCTTCCCTGGTGGCGCCGTGGTTAAGAATCCGCCTGCCAATGCAATGCGGGGGACACGGGTTCGAGCCCTGGTCTGCGGAGATCCCACATGCCGTGCAGCAACTAAGCGCATGTGCCACAACGACGGAGCCTGCATTCTAGAGCCCGTGAGCCTCAGCTACCGAAGCCCACGTGCCTACAGCCCATGCTCCGCAACAAGAGAAGCCACCGCGATGAGAAGCCCGCACACCGCAAGCAAGAGTAGCCCCCGCTAGCCGCCAACTAGAGAAAGCCCGTGCACAGCAATGAGAGACCCAGTGCAGCCAAAAAAATAAATACGCAGAATAAATAAGTTCAAACAGTAAATAAATACATAAACATAAATTACAAAAAGAAGAACACCTAATGCAGGTGGGAAGGTGGGAGGGCCACTGTAGAGGTCATCTATGCTACATGTACAAGAACCCCGAGAGCACACCAATCGGTACCACACTTTTCACTGCTGTAGCCGATCGTTCCCCCTGTACTGCCACACTGTAGCACTCCCTTCCCTCATCTACTGCTATAGTCTCTTTGGAAGGTGTTTCAGAACTCTTGTTATGAGAGTGCCAGTTGAACTGTCCTCACTTCCTTCATTTATACCAGGATTGAAGACCTTGTGGTCCGAGATCCTGTCCAGAGAGCAAGCAGGCTAAGACTCTGTCTTTGCTGATGTATTTCATCAGAAAGGGCTCTACCCCCTCTCCTAGTTCATGGTGTGACGTGTTCTTGGCCTCTCGGGAGAGTGGGGAGAATGGAAAGGACCCTATATGAGAATATGCTAGGCTCTGTAAAACATTTCAGGTTTTTAAAAATAAGACTCATTTTGTATTGGACTTATAACAGTCCTATGAAATACAAAGCGAGCCGAGAATCAGTGACAGGAAAGGCTCACCAGTAAGAATTACAACAGTCACCGCTTACCTCGTAGCATAGGGCACTGTCCATGATCCTTAAGAAGAGTTAGTAGAAATGCCTTGCCCATCTTGCCCCTGAACCCCTTGAAAGGTACATGACTGCTGTGTTGGTGTTTAGGGGGAGCATCTCACTTACCAGGGACTGACTTCTCCCTTGATCCCTTTGTAGGGATGGAGACCTCCCCCCTGGTGATGAAAAATTCCCTGGGATTGCAACCTCCAAGCCAGACGTTTTGTGTGACACAACGTCAAGAACTCCCCAAGTCCTGCAGTAGCAGAAACAGCCACATACTTGAGAGTAACCCACCATCTGAACTTGGGGACATTTCAGTGACAGCTCCAGTCCAGAGTGCCAGGCGTCTCCTGGCCCTGCCTCCAGCTCCAAGCCAGGGACAAATAGAGAGTAAGCACGTGGATGATATCAAAACCAAGCTTTCAAAGCCTCTGGATGCCTACCAGATCCCAACAGAGAACCAAGATCCTCCACTACTCCCTTTAGGAATCCCTGATATTCACCAGCCGCTGGCCTGCACCGATCCCCTCAGCCAAGAGGAGCAGCCTGGTTCTGAAAATGCTGATCTGGGAGAGAACAGCCGGAGTCGTCAGGACCTAGGGACACTTGAAAATGGGACTGAACCTAGCAGTGGTCTTGCAGACATTACTACACTGGCGGAGGATATTCACCTTCCCCAGCTCTTTAATCCTTTGAAAGAGCTTGATCAATCCCAAGGTCCCCACGTGATCAAAGCTAAAGACACCAGAGCCATTAAGGTGAATCAGGTGCAGGAAAAGCCAAGTGTCATAAAGGTTCCCTCTGATCAACCCAGGAAGAACAAACAGAAAGCCTCTGAGCCTATCAGTGGCGCTCCCAAGGCCAAAATCCAGCCAAAGAATCCAGAGTGCCTGTTAGGGGGAGAAGTGGTTACCTGCCACGCTGCAGTCAGTGACAGGGCTCCTGTGAACACGGCCAAGCACTCTCAAGGCAAACCTCAGAAAGCTGCATCCAGAAAGATCAGCAAAACTAAGAGCCACGGGCAGGAAAAGACCAAAAGGACCAGAGGGAGAAACAAGGCTGAAGAGAACAAGCAGTCAGGGAACAAAGTCAAGGCAGAAGAGAAGCCAGCAATCCCCCACACGAAGCGAAAGGAACACCAAACTGAGCTTCTCCAACAGAGCTTTCAAAAGCCTCGAACCTCCCTTGGCGTGCGCATGCTGGAGTCTGTGAAGGTTCTTCATGCGCTGGGGAAGAAGAATGAGACGAAAACTGGGCTCTCTTCCTGTCGGCTCTTGGGAAAGTCAAGCAACCCCAAAGACCCCCAGCCACCCCCAGCTATCCAGCCATGGCGGCATACCCCACGTGAGGGGAAGGGTCCTGAGAAAACGCAAGTCCAAGCCCAGAAACCAGACAGCAGTGCTGAAACAGAGTGTCCATCTCCAGCCCAGTATGAGCGGCCTCCTCCTGGGAAGGTCAAGTTGATACCTCTGCCTTTTTCTGCCTGGGACAAGCCTCAAGCTCGACCCGCTCCTCGGAGGCCCCAGTCTCTGGCCTCACATCGGCCTGCTGGGGCTTACCATGCCCAGCCTGGTTCTACTGACTCAGCTCAACCTGCTGCAGTCAATTCATCCCAGCCAGCTCCTGCCTCTTTGCCAGGCCCCGCCAAACCAGCTCAGCCAACTGTGACCAACCCAACCCAACCGGCTTGGACCAACCACACCCAGCCTCGTGTCCCTCAGTCTGCTGCTCCTAGGCCTGCACCCTCCAAAACTTCATCTGGCCCTCCTCTCCAGCGGGAGCCTGTTCCCCCTGCTGTGAATAAGCGCCAGGCCCCACCCAAGCTCCAAACCCAATTTCTACTCCAAGACTTCAGCAAGCAACGAGTTCCATGGAGGGAACCCAACGTGCCTGAGCCAGTCATGTCAAAGCCCATCGAACAAGAGCAGAGGCCAGAGCGAGAGGCCATGAAGAGGCGGGCTCAACAACAACGGGAGAATGCTGCCAGATACACCTCTTCGGGCAAGCTGCAATTTTTCACCGAGAGGGAAAACGAAATGGAAATTGCCGACTACTACGGATACGTCAAGTGAGAGCTGCTAGGATTCTTGGTGCCACCTTGGCTACCAGCTGTTCTTCCATACACAGGTAAGACAGGTATAGAACTGAATAAGTAAATGGAATACAATTAATAGACGAGTAACAAACCTTTCGAATTTTCAGATGCTGCTAACTGGGGCGTGAGAAAGGAAGGACTGAAAGTTGGATGGGAGAATGAAGGAAAGGGGGAAAAACTGAGCAAAGAGGAAGGAACTTGGCCCAGGGCTAGGAAGGCCAAAAGAGACGTATGGATTTAGGAAAGGAAGCAGGAGTGAGGATGAAATGGCAGAAGTAAAAAGCAGGGTCAGAGGTCTGGGTTGAAAGAACACAATTGGAGTAGAGTTGAAGGTGACAGAAGAGGAGTCTAGGTTTACTAGGAGAAATAGAAAAAGTCTCTCGGGGACGCTGGCCTTAAGTCTCACAACCACCAGATAGGTATTTCAGAAAACAAGAGGTTCAGGACACATCTCTGAAAGGTCTGAGTCGCCTTATTCAGGTGTGACTGTAGTGGGGGAATAGGGAAATCTACCAGAGAAGTGGCTAGGGCTCAGAGTTATCCTAGGGGCAGCTGACGACAGGGGCAGAGCCAAGGGAACTGCTGGATCAGGAGGCCCACGGACAAATCAGGGGCATAGCCGCCTGTCACTTCCCTGCCAGGAAGGAAGCCAGGTATATTACTATAACCAAGGCACACTGGGGTCTTTACTGTATGGAGAACTTGGCTCCTGCCCGCAATCCTACGGCTCGGCGTCACACACAGGAAGTAGGGCCTCTGGGCAACCAGAAATGGGAATGGGACTGAAGGAGATTCAGCCCACAAATATCCGACCACCAGCTTCCACCTCTGCAATCTGCCACCCTGTGTCTGCTCAACGCATCACAGAAACAAGTTTTCAAGGTGAGTATACAGACGGCAGAGAAAAGTTGAACAATGAGGTCAGCATTGAAAAATGGGGTCAAATCGACAGCTGGGAAGGGGTGTAGAGACAGGTAGAATTTAGATCCTGAGCCTTTAATAACCACTACCTTCTCTCAGTGCTCTCTGTTTTTAGACTCTATATGAGAACACCTAGGGCTTCCCTGGTGGCGCCTGCCAATGCAGGGGACACGGGTTCGAGCCCTGGTCTGCGAAGATCCCACATGCCGTGCAGCAACTAAGCGCATGTGCCACAACGACGGAGCCTGCATTCTAGAGCCCGTGAGCCTCAACTACCGAAGCCCACGTGCCTACAGCCCATGCTCCGCAACAAGAGAAGCCACCGCGATGAGATGCCCGCACACCGCAAGCAAGAGTAGCCCCCGCTAGCCGCCAACTAGAGAAAGCCCGTGCACAGCAATGAGAGACCCAGTGCAGCCAAAAAAATAAATACGTAGAATAAATAAGTTCAAACAGTAAATAAATACATAAACATAAATTACAAAAAAAAAAGAACACCTAATGCAGGTGGGAAGGTGGGAGGGCCACTGTAGAGGTCATCTATGCTACATGTACAAGAACCCCGAGAGCACACCAATCGGTACCACACTTTTCACTGCTGTAGCCGATCGTTCCCCCTGTACTGCCACACTGTAGCACTCCCTTCCCTCATCTACTACTATAGTCTCTTTGGAAGGTGTTTCAGAACTCTTGTTATGAGAGTGCCAGTTGAACTGTCCTCACTTCCTTCATTTACACCAGGAGTGAAGACCTTGTGGTCCGAGATCCTGTCCAGAGAGCAAGCAGGCTAAGACTCTGTCTTTGTTGATGTATTTCATCAGAAAGGGCTCTACCCCCTCTCCTAGTTCATGGTGTGAAGTGTTCTTGGCCTCTCGGGAAAGTGGGGAGAATGGAAAGGACCCTATATGAGAATGCTAGGCTCTGTAAAACATTTCAGGTTTTTAAAAATAAGACTCATTTTGTATTGGACTGACAACAGTCCTATGAAATACAAAGAAAGCCGAGAATCAGTGACAGGAAAGGATCACCAGTAAGAACTACAACAGTCACCGCTTACCTCGTAGCACAGGGCGCTGTCCGTGATCCTTAAGAAGAGTTAGTAGAAATGCCTTGCCCATCTTGCCCCTGAACCCCTTGAAAGGTACACGACTGCTGTGTTGGTGTTTAGGGGGAGCATCTCACTTACCAGGGACTGACTTCTCCCTTGATTCCTCTGTAGTGATGGAGACTTCCCCGCTGATGAAAAATTCCCTGGGATTGCAACCTCCAAGCCAGACAGCTTTCCTATGGAATGACAGAGAACTTGTCAAGGTGAAACACCAGTCTGCGGGAGAAAGGGAAGAAGAGAATGATGGAAATCGTTTCTGGGAAACTATTTTTACATTATGTGTTGTTTGTTCCCGGTAAATAAACTGAAATCTTCTTAACAGTAAAACAAAATCGAAACCACTAAAGCCAATAATACAGGAGTATAACGTTCGAAAAAAATTTCTTTGGCTGCGCAGCATGTGGGATCTTAGCTCCCCAACCAGGGATTGAACCCACGCCTGCTGCATTGCAAGCGCAGAGTCTTCACCACGGGACCACCGGGGAAGTCCCAGGACTATCACTTTTAAAGGAGAAGGTACAAACCCCTCGGTTCTATGAACTGGAGATTTTTAGTAAGAAGTCAATATATTTGTTGTTAGGCACATTTTATGTTAGGCTGTCTCCCTGCACAGGATGCAGGCGCCTTGAGAATGGAAGTCATATCCCTCTATAGTACGTCCCTCTTCTTTCTGCTTTGCAGTTTGCTGCTCCACTTGTTCAACCCCACCTAGTAATAACCTATACTTCCCTTGTTCCTGTTTTCCCATCTGGAAAACAGACAAAAGGCCACCAAACAACGCAAAGGTCTCAACAAATAAGGGATATCCAAAACCAGAGATGGCCAGAACTTCTGTACCCCTGATGAAATAGTCCTCATACAAAACCTGATAATCAAATTCCTTAATGCTAGGAATCACAGTGAAAAATAGTATCTGAACTGACTTCTGTCAGATGAGTGAGAACTAAGGTTAATTCAGTGTATCTGAAGCATAGAAAGTGAGGGCAAAAGTGGCACAAGATGGGACTAGAGAAGCAGAGAGGATTCTAGACCACGCAGAGTCTTAAAGGCCAACAGTGTGTTTTCTATTCTCAAAACAATGTTTGTGAGCGATGTTTATGAGCACCGTTCCAACTTGCTTTGAAGGTTTCTTGTGTGAAGAGTGGATTGGAAGGAAACAAGATATATATGGACACTAGTTAGGACCTAATCGCAACAGACAGGCAAGTTCAGTATTAGGAAGTTGAGGAAGAGCTGGCTGACAGATTCCAAAGAAATTCAGGAGATGAACTGAAGCGGGCTTAATGGGGTAGGAGATGGAGGAAAGGAAGGTCTTAGGGAATTCAAGGGTTTACTGCACACATGAGCAAAGTCTCAAAATTAATCATTTGAACGTACAGAGGCGGATCTCCCAAATGACACCGGTTAGGAAGCAACGGTACGCCCTTTAGAATTCCTAGAGACAACACAAATCAACTGTTTCGATGGAAAATTCGGCGGGACTCTTGACTTCCATGGGAATACAGAGAAAAGAGACACTGATCTGGCTTGCAGGTATATTTAGGAAGTTGTTAGCCGGACATCACCTACTAGTATCATGTAAGTAGGCCGTCCGAAGTAGGAAGCTTAGGGGAAAAACCTGGAGGAAAACTTAAAAGCTGAAGCCACACCTCTACACTACACCACCTTTCACAATTTCTTCTCAGATAAGCATCATCCCCATCAGTGAAGAAACTCGTACCTCATCATAGGAAAAACAGGCCTAAAGATTCAATGTGTGTCTTGGGGGGTCCCATCTATGCGATATCTTCCTGGGACCAGAAAAGGCCCCAGGAAGATCAATCTCTGCACCCCTGAAAGCTTACCACCAAGGAAAATGACTAGGTCCATAGATTTCCTCCCTCAAACCAGCTTACCTCACACATAGATCATTAGCAACTCCGCCCTTACTCACATTATCACAGTCACAAGAGTGGTTAGGGAGAAAAGCACTGACCAGGGGAACTAAAACAGAGGCAATCCAGGCCAAGCTGGGCTGGTGGCAGATATCTGCTCCTTACGCTCGGGTGCATAATGCGACTCACCACAGTGCCTTTTTCACAGACCCTTTTGAACGTTTCTCCACAGAATCCAACAGCTCAAGTTAGCTCATGACGCTTCAAGGTCAACAGTCGTCAAGAGAAAAACATGCAATATGTCTTACAATGTTGGATTCCTTACAAACAGGACAAGGAGATAACCATGTAGACAAAACCAGAGCATTTGAAAACATCTGTATTCTACAAACACACCAGTGAATGCTATAAATAAGGTACTATGACATAAAACAAAATGAAAACTAGATGTGAGACTGTTCTCTTCAGTGTACAGACTTCATGGCAGTTGCTGCACACTATCTAGCTACTTAGATCTTTAACTCTCTGTTCTGTTAATACCAAATGAGGCCCAAGTGTGTCAACCTGTTTCCCACAGAAACCAAAAAGTCTACATGCATCTCTTTTCTCCTGTGCCCTTTTCACCTTACCTGCTCCCAATTCTCCACCAACGTCCTCCTCTTTCTCTAATTATTCTCCTCTTCATTTTGCTTGGCCTTGCCCCCAAGCATGCAAGACAGAGAGTCCTAGAGGTCCAAGATTCTAGAGTGGCTGTTTGCAAGGCGGAGGAGATTACAGTAACTGCCACACTGTATATACTTCTGTGCAAAGAAAAAGGGACAGTGTTCAGAATGTCTCTCACATATAACAAGAGCTGGAGATGGCAGGATACCTGTGTGGCCCAAGGAACTAGAGCTAGCAAATTACGGGCCAAACAATTGCAACCAAAGGCTGGAAGAGGAAAGGTCTGCAACCAGCTCTGTCTCCTAGCTCTCTGGTATTTGCTGCCAACGGGCAGAGTCTATTTCGTGAGGCATCAAGCACTGAAAAGAAGACTCCTGCTGCTGGAAGTTGACAGGAAGTAACGTCCAATGCAAGATCAAGGCTTGTCCTCGAAGCAATGCCCATAATGGAAGAAAAAAAAACAAAGAGAAAGCGGAAGAGAAATGTTAAGTCGCAAGTCCAACCTGGCCCCCAGCCTAGCCCAGCCCAAGGAAGGTAGGAGTCAAGGAGAAGAAACTAAAAGAGAAGAGCCTTGGACCACAACATTCTCCACAAGGTACACTCAAGAAACTTCACCCTACTCTTGAACCAAGTTACAAAGAGAGCTTCTTAATCCCTACTTTGGCTCCTTAAAAGCTGCTATCAGTTCACTCATTAGACACATATGATTTCAGAACAACTGTAATAGTTCAAACTAGATGGCTCTTTCCTTCCTAAGGATTATTAATTAAATAAGATCTATATAGCTCTAAGTATATGATACATAAAATAGAATACTCTGTAGAATGTAAGTAACTCTTAGTTCAGTGTATTAATGAACGTCTGTAAGAAATGTTGCAATGATTTCCCTAATGGAAGAGCCTGGGGGAGGTAAATCTGTCTTCTAGGATTTCCTCCCCAGAGCTCAGAAACTCAGGTGTTGTTTTAGCTCTCCTACACTCTCTTCACCCAAGCCCGCCTTCCTGTTGGGGATCGGACCTCCCTATTGGCTCTCTCATACCTTTCAACTGCCTGCTTTGTGACATCACTCTCCTACCAAACCTACTACCACTTGGTAGAGTCTTGGGGTTTCCGTGGAGCTGTTTGGACCAGTAACCAGTGACCTCTGTACTGGACACGTGCGCCGTTCAGCTGCAGCCACTCAGACATCCTCTAGTGTTGTCTCCTCATCCCTTGTACCTGCAGTGGATGCTTCCTCTTCTCTGACCATGTCAGGTAAGAAAAGAAACTTTGGAAAGTTTTGCGTTCGATTTCTTTTGCCCCTAAATTGAGTAGGAGATTCAAAATAGCATGGAATAATGAGGGAAAGTATTGAACTACAAGTCTGGAGACCTAATTTCACTTTTGACTTTGACGTTTACTATCTGTGTGACTTTGGACAAATCACTGGCTGTCTCACAAAGCCTGTTGCTTTCCTTAACTGTTACGTTAGGATACCACATTGGGTTGATCACTCTGATCCCCTTCTTTTCCAGTATTGAGCCTTAAAGGGTACCCATGTAGAAAACGAAATCAGACACTTCTCAAGAGTGTTTCAACAGAAACGTAGAAAAGCCAGGGGACATAGAAAACTAGCAATATATACCAAGATGTTTCATCTCTAATGGTCTCCCTCCACTAGGATTTCGACTAGTTGAAAAGAGAGAATAGGGAGAGAGGATGGAGAGTACTGGGCTCTACAGGGAGGCACAGAGTCGAGCGTAAGGAAGTTTAGGATGGTTTTCATTAGCACAGGCCAACAGGCACCAAGAGATGGGAGAAAATGTAAGAATGAAGAGGGAAAGCATAGAGGAGCTCTCAAGAAAAACGGAGTTTGCAATGGAATGCTGATGGGAACCAAAGATTTTCAATTAAAGCAGAAACAGCACAGAGGGAAACCTGCTCAGAGCAGGGCAAAACCAAGTTGATGGTAGCAAACCCTTACATTAACAGACTAAGAAGGAAAGTAAGGCCAGAACAGGGGATCGCCAGGAAAGGCAGCTTATCAGAAAAGTCATACTCCGTTTTCTTTCTTTTATTGCCTCTCTGAATACAGTTGGCCACTTGACAGTTTTGAATATAAACGTTTTAGAAATACGTTTTAGAAATGATGCCTCCTATAAACAAGCAACCACAGTGGTTATCTAGGGGGCTGCTTTTCAGTGTTTTATTCTTTCTAATTTTTAAACTAGGTAGACATTTCGCCAATTCAACATTTTAAGTGATATCTTCTAAATTGAATCAGAAGGACTATTTTCCTTTGTGTGATATGTAGGTTCTAAGGCAAGGCTGCTTTTCATTTTTACAGTTATTTCCTTCCTAACACAGAGAGCACACTGATCAACAGCCATCGTTCGCTTGTAGATCTTAGCTACCGAAGAAGAAGAAGAAGAAGAAAAAGTCAAGCCCCACATCTCTAATTCCCCCCCACTTAGGGAATTCCCTGGCGGTCCAGTGCTTAGGACTCGGTGCTTTCACGGCCAGGGCCACGCGGCGCGGCCAAAGAAACAAAACAAACAAACATCCACGTTTATCGAAAACCATATTGTGGAGTCCTGTGGATTTTCTTACATTTGAAAATCTTTTTTAATGGGATTCTAGGCATGATGGTTTTTTGAGGTTTTGGGATGCCATCTTCTTGGATGCTGAAGATGATTCTAATCTAAGTTCTAGGATAAATCCAAAAACCTTCCTGATACATTTTAAGCTTCCTTTCTGCTTATTATATAAGCTATATTCATTGAAATATATATTTCTCCTAGGCTTAATACCTCTTACTTGCTGGGTAAAAATATGAAGGAGCACAATAATGAAACTCTTTTACACTTATTATTTTGCCGTCTGCTTCGTACCGGTTTTCATTGAAATACTTGTCTATGTGTGTTGTGGCTACCTATACATGCACATTTATTGCATTCTGTTGCTTGTTATGCATTTTTTACTGACATACCTTCTCTGTCTGTATGCATTGGCTAGGAATTCATTCACCTCTATCACCTCCATCGTGTTTTCTGGTTAATAGTATTCACTAAAATAGAGTGGGCAAAATTCACTTTCATAATGTTGCATGGATGGTACAGAATGCCATTTGTTAGTAAGTTCATTAGGCTTCGATACTTGCCACATACCCCAGTTTTCATTAATATCTATGGATTTCTTTTTCGTTAACGTAATATGCTTGTCATGATTTTTCTTTGTCTTTCTAGAACTTATTGTATCTTCCTCCATATAAACCATACGCAATAGATCAGCTTATTCATCTATTAATTATTACTGCTATTATTATTGGTGGTGGTGTTATAACCACTTTATAGATGAGTAATCTGAAGGAATCAGATAACTTTTCCCTTTCCAAAAGCACTTAAGAAATCCACTTTCGGGTAATCATTTTGAGGTAGGATGAGAAACCAGGCTTGAAGAGGGCAAAAATGACTCTTTCAATTCACCAGTTGGACTGAGCTGTACGTCAC
Source organism: Balaenoptera ricei (assembly GCF_028023285.1). NCBI lineage: Eukaryota > Metazoa > Chordata > Mammalia > Artiodactyla > Balaenopteridae > Balaenoptera > Balaenoptera ricei. The sequence continues at coordinate 103,739 of NW_026777727.1, forward strand.
CTCTAGGTAATAGCGTGGGAACTGCACAAGCAAAGGGAGACACTGAAGACGACAATGGTAATAGCCGTACTGTTTTCTAATGGACAAAAAAAATGCCTATATTATAAGTTCTGTTTCTCCTGCTTTCTGGCAGTATCATGCTCAGAGTGGAGTCCTGGCAAGGAAGTCAGGATACTTAGGTTCTGAAACCTGGTAATGATACTAACATAATGAGAGAACTTGAACAAGTCAACCCGACCTCTCTGAGCCTCAGTTTCCTTACTCACGAAATGAGACTGAGAACATCGAAGTTCTCTAAGGGCCTCCTAGTTCTAAAATGCTTCCAGTCTAGGAAATAGCATAGAAGTCAATACGAGTGCAGGCTGAAGGGAAAGACAGGGCAGGGAGAAGGTTGCTTCCAGCCTAGAGAACAATCTCTGAACCACACCACTTGGCTCTTCTGCCCGTCTGTGCCCAAGATTGGGAGCACAGGCAGTTAATAGAGAAGAGTGGAAAACTGCTCAGTCCTTACAGCCATCATCAACTGTCTGATTTTGGGTTTCTCAGGAAGTAGTGATAGTAGAGGTGTCCTGATAGCAAGAACCTTCAGATGATGCCGTTCCTCAAACGTAGTGAGAATTTCTCAACCTCCCTGAGTTTGTCATGACCCTCTTGTTCTTACAGAAAATTTCCAACATCCATCTCTACGTGGAACTCTAAATTCTCTGCAGCATTCTCCTCCTGTGGTGAGCAATGCAACTTCCCTAACACGAAGTGTCTGCAACTTCTCCAGAGTCTCTGCCCCTGCCGTCAGTTCGGCATCGGCTACTGGTACCCCTTTCCAGACACTCATGGGTAGTGCCTACCTTTACCAACATTCTAGCACGACTATGTTATCTGGAGTTACGGACCACAGCCAGATCTCCACTTCAGCTGCTTCCTATCCAGGTGTTCTTGAGTGGGACATCACAGCAAGCACTGAAAAGAATTCTTCTTCACTCGGAGACTTTACTCTGGCACTCACTGACCGCCACACAGCTGCCTCCTCCATGTTTCTGGCAGCCCAGTATGATAAAACTTCAGACGCCAAGAACATGGTCCCTCTACATCCATCGCTTTCTGCCAGCCTTGCTCAGGGAACACCATCTCAGATTCCAAATCAGGGGCAGAGCCGCCTGTCACTTCCCTGCCAGGAAGGAAGCCAGGTATATTACTATAACCAAGGCACACTGGGGTCTTTACTGTATGGAGAACTTGGCTCCTGCCCGCAATCCTACGGCTCGGCGTCATACACAGGAAGTCGGGCCTCTGGGCAACCAGAAATGGGAATGGGACTGAAGGAGATTCAGCCCACAAATATCCGACCACCAGCTTCCACCTCTGCAGTCTGCCACCCTGTGCCTGCTCAACGCATCACAGAAACAAGTTTTCAAGGTGAGTATAACAAACGCCAGAGAAAGTTGAAGAATGAGGTCGGCATTCAAAAATGGGGTCAAATCGACAGCTGGGAAGGGGTGTAGAGGCAGGTAGAATTTAGATCCTGAGCCTTTAATAACCACTACCTTCGCTCAGTGCCCTCTGTTTTTAGACTCTACATGAGAACACCTAGGGCTTCCCTGGTGGCGCCGTGGTTAAGAATCCGCCTGCCAATGCAATGCGGGGGACACGGGTTCGAGCCCTGGTCTGCGGAGATCCCACATGCCGTGCAGCAACTAAGCGCATGTGCCACAACGACGGAGCCTGCATTCTAGAGCCCGTGAGCCTCAGCTACCGAAGCCCACGTGCCTACAGCCCATGCTCCGCAACAAGAGAAGCCACCGCGATGAGAAGCCCGCACACCGCAAGCAAGAGTAGCCCCCGCTAGCCGCCAACTAGAGAAAGCCCGTGCACAGCAATGAGAGACCCAGTGCAGCCAAAAAAATAAATACGCAGAATAAATAAGTTCAAACAGTAAATAAATACATAAACATAAATTACAAAAATAAGAACACCTAATGCAGGTGGGAAGGTGGGAGGGCCACTGTAGAGGTCATCTATGCTACATGTACAAGAACCCCGAGAGCACACCAATCGGTACCACACTTTTCACTGCTGTAGCCGATCGTTCCCCCTGTACTGCCACACTGTAGCACTCCCTTCCCTCATCTACTGCTATAGTCTCTTTGGAAGGTGTTTCAGAACTCTTGTTATGAGAGTGCCAGTTGAACTGTCCTCACTTCCTTCATTTATACCAGGATTGAAGACCTTGTGGTCCGAGATCCTGTCCAGAGAGCAAGCAGGCTAAGACTCTGTCTTTGCTGATGTATTTCATCAGAAAGGGCTCTACCCCCTCTCCTAGTTCATGGTGTGACGTGTTCTTGGCCTCTCGGGAGAGTGGGGAGAATGGAAAGGACCCTATATGAGAATATGCTAGGCTCTGTAAAACATTTCAGGTTTTTAAAAATAAGACTCATTTTGTATTGGACTTATAACAGTCCTATGAAATACAAAGCGAGCCGAGAATCAGTGACAGGAAAGGCTCACCAGTAAGAATTACAACAGTCACCGCTTACCTCGTAGCATAGGGCACTGTCCATGATCCTTAAGAAGAGTTAGTAGAAATGCCTTGCCCATCTTGCCCCTGAACCCCTTGAAAGGTACATGACTGCTGTGTTGGTGTTTAGGGGGAGCATCTCACTTACCAGGGACTGACTTCTCCCTTGATCCCTTTGTAGGGATGGAGACCTCCCCCCTGGTGATGAAAAATTCCCTGGGATTGCAACCTCCAAGCCAGACGTTTTGTGTGACACAACGTCAAGAACTCCCCAAGTCCTGCAGTAGCAGAAACAGCCACATACTTGAGAGTAACCCACCATCTGAACTTGGGGACATTTCAGTGACAGCTCCAGTCCAGAGTGCCAGGCGTCTCCTGGCCCTGCCTCCAGCTCCAAGCCAGGGACAAATAGAGAGTAAGCACGTGGATGATATCAAAACCAAGCTTTCAAAGCCTCTGGATGCCTACCAGATCCCAACAGAGAACCAAGATCCTCCACTACTCCCTTTAGGAATCCCTGATATTCACCAGCCGCTGGCCTGCACCGATCCCCTCAGCCAAGAGGAGCAGCCTGGTTCTGAAAATGCTGATCTGGGAGAGAACAGCCGGAGTCGTCAGGACCTAGGGACACTTGAAAATGGGACTGAACCTAGCAGTGGTCTTGCAGACATTACTACACTGGCGGAGGATATTCACCTTCCCCAGCTCTTTAATCCTTTGAAAGAGCTTGATCAATCCCAAGGTCCCCACGTGATCAAAGCTAAAGACACCAGAGCCATTAAGGTGAATCAGGTGCAGGAAAAGCCAAGTGTCATAAAGGTTCCCTCTGATCAACCCAGGAAGAACAAACAGAAAGCCTCTGAGCCTATCAGTGGCGCTCCCAAGGCCAAAATCCAGCCAAAGAATCCAGAGTGCCTGTTAGGGGGAGAAGTGGTTACCTGCCACGCTGCAGTCAGTGACAGGGCTCCTGTGAACACGGCCAAGCACTCTCAAGGCAAACCTCAGAAAGCTGCATCCAGAAAGATCAGCAAAACTAAGAGCCACGGGCAGGAAAAGACCAAAAGGACCAGAGGGAGAAACAAGGCTGAAGAGAACAAGCAGTCAGGGAACAAAGTCAAGGCAGAAGAGAAGCCAGCAATCCCCCACACGAAGCGAAAGGAACACCAAACTGAGCTTCTCCAACAGAGCTTTCAAAAGCCTCGAACCTCCCTTGGCGTGCGCATGCTGGAGTCTGTGAAGGTTCTTCATGCGCTGGGGAAGAAGAATGAGACGAAAACTGGGCTCTCTTCCTGTCGGCTCTTGGGAAAGTCAAGCAACCCCAAAGACCCCCAGCCACCCCCAGCTATCCAGCCATGGCGGCATACCCCACGTGAGGGGAAGGGTCCTGAGAAAACGCAAGTCCAAGCCCAGAAACCAGACAGCAGTGCTGAAACAGAGTGTCCATCTCCAGCCCAGTATGAGCGGCCTCCTCCTGGGAAGGTCAAGTTGATACCTCTGCCTTTTTCTGCCTGGGACAAGCCTCAAGCTCGACCCGCTCCTCGGAGGCCCCAGTCTCTGGCCTCACATCGGCCTGCTGGGGCTTACCGTGCCCAGCCTGGTTCTACTGACTCAGCTCAACCTGCTGCAGTCAATTCATCCCAGCCAGCTCCTGCCTCTTTGCCAGGCCCCGCCAAACCAGCTCAGCCAACTGTGACCAACCCAACCCAACCGGCTTGGACCAACCACACCCAGCCTCGTGTCCCTCAGTCTGCTGCTCCTAGGCCTGCACCCTCCAAAACTTCATCTGGCCCTCCTCTCCAGCGGGAGCCTGTTCCCCCTGCTGTGAATAAGCGCCAGGCCCCACCCAAGCTCCAAACCCAATTTCTACTCCAAGACTTCAGCAAGCAACGAGTTCCATGGAGGGAACCCAACGTGCCTGAGCCAGTCATGTCAAAGCCCATCGAACAAGAGCAGAGGCCAGAGCGAGAGGCCATGAAGAGGCGGGCTCAACAACAACGGGAGAATGCTGCCAGATACACCTCTTCGGGCAAGCTGCAATTTTTCACCGAGAGGGAAAACGAAATGGAAATTGCCGACTACTACGGATACGTCAAGTGAGAGCTGCTAGGATTCTTGGTGCCACCTTGGCTACCAGCTGTTCTTCCATACACAGGTAAGACAGGTATAGAACTGAATAAGTAAATGGAATACAATTAATAGACGAGTAACAAACCTTTCGAATTTTCAGATGCTGCTAACTGGGGCGTGAGAAAGGAAGGACTGAAAGTTGGATGGGAGAATGAAGGAAAGGGGGAAAAACTGAGCAAAGAGGAAGGAACTTGGCCCAGGGCTAGGAAGGCCAAAAGAGACGTATGGATTTAGGAAAGGAAGCAGGAGTGAGGATGAAATGGCAGAAGTAAAAAGCAGGGTCAGAGGTCTGGGTTGAAAGAACACAATTGGAGTAGAGTTGAAGGTGACAGAAGAGGAGTCTAGGTTTACTAGGAGAAATAGAAAAAGTCTCTCGGGGACGCTGGCCTTAAGTCTCACAACCACCAGATAGGTATTTCAGAAAACAAGAGGTTCAGGACACATCTCTGAAAGGTCTGAGTCGCCTTATTCAGGTGTGACTGTAGTGGGGGAATAGGGAAATCTACCAGAGAAGTGGCTAGGGCTCAGAGTTATCCTAGGGGCAGCTGACGACAGGGGCAGAGCCAAGGGAACTGCTGGATCAGGAGGCCCACGGACAAATCAGGGGCATAGCCGCCTGTCACTTCCCTGCCAGGAAGGAAGCCAGGTATATTACTATAACCAAGGCACACTGGGGTCTTTACTGTATGGAGAACTTGGCTCCTGCCCGCAATCCTACGGCTCGGCGTCACACACAGGAAGTAGGGCCTCTGGGCAACCAGAAATGGGAATGGGACTGAAGGAGATTCAGCCCACAAATATCCGACCACCAGCTTCCACCTCTGCAATCTGCCACCCTGTGTCTGCTCAACGCATCACAGAAACAAGTTTTCAAGGTGAGTATACAGACGGCAGAGAAAAGTTGAACAATGAGGTCAGCATTGAAAAATGGGGTCAAATCGACAGCTGGGAAGGGGTGTAGAGACAGGTAGAATTTAGATCCTGAGCCTTTAATAACCACTACCTTCTCTCAGTGCTCTCTGTTTTTAGACTCTATATGAGAACACCTAGGGCTTCCCTGGTGGCGCCTGCCAATGCAGGGGACACGGGTTCGAGCCCTGGTCTGCGAAGATCCCACATGCCGTGCAGCAACTAAGCGCATGTGCCACAACGACGGAGCCTGCATTCTAGAGCCCGTGAGCCTCAACTACCGAAGCCCACGTGCCTACAGCCCATGCTCCGCAACAAGAGAAGCCACCGCGATGAGATGCCCGCACACCGCAAGCAAGAGTAGCCCCCGCTAGCCGCCAACTAGAGAAAGCCCGTGCACAGCAATGAGAGACCCAGTGCAGCCAAAAAAATAAATACGTAGAATAAATAAGTTCAAACAGTAAATAAATACATAAACATAAATTACAAAAAAAAAAGAACACCTAATGCAGGTGGGAAGGTGGGAGGGCCACTGTAGAGGTCATCTATGCTACATGTACAAGAACCCCGAGAGCACACCAATCGGTACCACACTTTTCACTGCTGTAGCCGATCGTTCCCCCTGTACTGCCACACTGTAGCACTCCCTTCCCTCATCTACTGCTATAGTCTCTTTGGAAGGTGTTTCAGAACTCTTGTTATGAGAGTGCCAGTTGAACTGTCCTCACTTCCTTCATTTATACCAGGATTGAAGACCTTGTGGTCCGAGATCCTGTCCAGAGAGCAAGCAGGCTAAGACTCTGTCTTTGCTGATGTATTTCATCAGAAAGGGCTCTACCCCCTCTCCTAGTTCATGGTGTGACGTGTTCTTGGCCTCTCGGGAGAGTGGGGAGAATGGAAAGGACCCTATATGAGAATATGCTAGGCTCTGGAAAACATTTCAGGTTTTTAAAAATAAGACTCATTTTGTATTGGACTTATAACAGTCCTATGAAATACAAAGCGAGCCGAGAATCAGCGACAGGAAAGGCTCACCAGTAAGAATTACAACAGTCACCGCTTACCTCGTAGCATAGGGCACTGTCCATGATCCTTAAGAAGAGTTAGTAGAAATGCCTTGCCCATCTTGCCCCTGAACCCCTTGAAAGGTACACGACTGCTGTGTTGGTGTTTAGGGGGAGCATCTCACTTACCAGGGACTGACTTCTCCCTTGATCCCTTTGTAGGGATGGAGACCTCCCCCCTGGTGATGAAAAATTCCCTGGGATTGCAACCTCCAAGCCAGACGTTTTGTGTGACACAAAGTCAAGAACTCCCCAAGTCCTGCAGTAGCAGAAACAGCCACATACTTGAGAGTAACCCACCATCTGAACTTGGGGACATTTCAGTGACAGCTCCAGTCCAGAGTGCCAGGCGTCTCCTGGCCCTGCCTCCAGCTCCAAGCCAGGGACAAATAGAGAGTAAGCACGTGGATGATATCAAAACCAAGCTTTCAAAGCCTCTGGATGCCTACCAGATCCCAACAGAGAACCAAGATCCTCCACTACTCCCTTTAGGAATCCCTGATATTCACCAGCCGCTGGCCTGCACCGATCCCCTCAGCCAAGAGGAGCAGCCTGGTTCTGAAAATGCTGATCTGGGAGAGAACAGCCGGAGTCGTCAGGACCTAGGGACACTTGAAAATGGGACTGAACCTAGCAGTGGTCTTGCAGACATTACTACACTGGCGGAGGATATTCACCTTCCCCAGCTCTTTAATCCTTTGAAAGAGCTTGATCAATCCCAAGGTCCCAACGTGATCAAAGCTAAAGACACCAGAGCCATTAAGGTGAATCAGGTGCAGGAAAAGCCAAGTGTCATAAAGGTTCCCTCTGATCAACCCAGGAAGAACAAACAGAAAGCCTCTGAGCCTATCAGTGGCGCTCCCAAGGCCAAAATCCAGCCAAAGAATCCAGAGTGCCTGTTAGGGGGAGAAGTGGTTACCTGCCACGCTGCAGTCAGTGACAGGGCTCCTGTGAACACGGCCAAGCACTCTCAAGGCAAACCTCAGAAAGCTGCATCCAGAAAGATCAGCAAAACTAAGAGCCACGGGCAGGAAAAGACCAAAAGGACCAGAGGGAGAAACAAGGCTGAAGAGAACAAGCAGTCAGGGAACAAAGTCAAGGCAGAAGAGAAGCCAGCAATCCCCCACACGAAGCGAAAGGAACACCAAACTGAGCTTCTCCAACAGAGCTTTCAAAAGCCTCGAACCTCCCTTGGCGTGCGCATGCTGGAGTCTGTGAAGGTTCTTCATGCGCTGGGGAAGAAGAATGAGACGAAAACTGGGCTCTCTTCCTGTCGGCTCTTGGGAAAGTCAAGCAACCCCAAAGACCCCCAGCCACCCCCAGCTATCCAGCCATGGCGGCATACCCCACGTGAGGGGAAGGGTCCTGAGAAAACGCAAGTCCAAGCCCAGAAACCAGACAGCAGTGCTGAAACAGAGTGTCCATCTCCAGCCCAGTATGAGCGGCCTCCTCCTGGGAAGGTCAAGTTGATACCTCTGCCTTTTTCTGCCTGGGACAAGCCTCAAGCTCGACCCGCTCCTCGGAGGCCACAGTCTCTGGCCTCACATCGGCCTGCTGGGGCTTACCGTGCCCAGCCTGGTTCTACTGACTCAGCTCAACCTGCTGCAGTCAATTCATCCCAGCCAGCTCCTGCCTCTTTGCCAGGCCCCGCCAAACCAGCTCAGCCAACTGTGACCAACCCAACCCAACCGGCTTGGACCAACCACACCCAGCCTCGTGTCCCTCAGTCTGCTGCTCCTAGGCCTGCACCCTCCAAAACTTCATCTGGCGCTCCTCTCCAGCGGGAGCCTGTTCCCCCTGCTGTGAATAAGCGCCAGGCCCCACCCAAGCTCCAAACCCAATTTCTACTCCAAGACTTCAGCAAGCAACGAGTTCCATGGAGGGAACCCAACGTGCCTGAGCCAGTCATGTCAAAGCCCATCGAACAAGAGCAGAGGCCAGAGCGAGAGGCCATGAAGAGGCGGGCTCAACAACAACGGGAGAATGCTGCCAGATACACCTCTTCGGGCAAGCTGCAATTTTTCACCGAGAGGGAAAACGAAATGGAAATTGCCGACTACTACGGATACGTCAAGTGAGAGCTGCTAGGATTCTTGGTGCCACCTTGGCTACCAGCTGTTCTTCCATACACAGGTAAGACAGGTATAGAACTGAATAAGTAAATGGAATACAATTAATAGACGAGTAACAAACCTTTCGAATTTTCAGATGCTGCTAACTGGGGCGTGAGAAAGGAAGGACTGAAAGTTGGATGGGAGAATGAAGGAAAGGGGGAAAAACTGAGCAAAGAGGAAGGAACTTGGCCCAGGGCTAGGAAGGCCAAAAGAGACGTATGGATTTAGGAAAGGAAGCAGGAGTGAGGATGAAATGGCAGAAGTAAAAAGCAGGGTCAGAGGTCTGGGTTGAAAGAACACAATTGGAGTAGAGTTGAAGGTGACAGAAGAGGAGTCTAGGTTTACTAGGAGAAATAGAAAAAGTCTCTCGGGGACGCTGGCCTTAAGTCTCACAACCACCAGATAGGTATTTCAGAAAACAAGAGGTTCAGGACACATCTCTGAAAGGTCTGAGTCGCCTTATTCAGGTGTGACTGTAGTGGGGGAATAGGGAAATCTACCAGAGAAGTGGCTAGGGCTCAGAGTTATCCTAGGGGCAGCTGACGACAGGGGCAGAGCCAAGGGAACTGCTGGATCAGGAGGCCCACGAACAAATCAGGGGCAGAGCCGCCTGTCACTTCCCTGCCAGGAAGGAAGCCAGGTATATTACTATAACCAAGGCACACTGGGGTCTTTACTGTATGGAGAACTTGGCTCCTGCCCGCAATCCTACGGCTCGGCGTCACACACAGGAAGTAGGGCCTCTGGGCAACCAGAAATGGGAATGGGACTGAAGGAGATTCAGCCCACAAATATCCGACCACCAGCTTCCACCTCTGCAATCTGCCACCCTGTGTCTGCTCAACGCATCACAGAAACAAGTTTTCAAGGTGAGTATACAGACGGCAGAGAAAAGTTGAACAATGAGGTCAGCATTGAAAAATGGGGTCAAATCGACAGCTGGGAAGGGGTGTAGAGACAGGTAGAATTTAGATCCTGAGCCTTTAATAACCACTACCTTCTCTCAGTGCTCTCTGTTTTTAGACTCTATATGAGAACACCTAGGGCTTCCCTGGTGGCGCCTGCCAATGCAGGGGACACGGGTTCGAGCCCTGGTCTGCGAAGATCCCACATGCCGTGCAGCAACTAAGCGCATGTGCCACAACGACGGAGCCTGCATTCTAGAGCCCGTGAGCCTCAACTACCGAAGCCCACGTGCCTACAGCCCATGCTCCGCAACAAGAGAAGCCACCGCGATGAGATGCCCGCACACCGCAACCAAGAGTAGCCCCCGCTAGCCGCCAACTAGAGAAAGCCCGTGCACAGCAATGAGAGACCCAGTGCAGCCAAAAAAATAAATACGTAGAATAAATAAGTTCAAACAGTAAATAAATACATAAACATAAATTACAAAAAAAAAGAACACCTAATGCAGGTGGGAAGGTGGGAGGGCCACTGTAGAGGTCATCTATGCTACATGTACAAGAACCCCGAGAGCACACCAATCGGTACCACACTTTTCACTGCTGTAGCCGATCATTCCCCCGGTACTGCCACACTGTAGCACTCCCTTCCCTCATCTACTGCTATAGTCTCTTTGGAAGGTGTTTCAGAACTCTTGTTATGAGAGTGCCAGTTGAACTGTCCTCACTTCCTTCATTTACACCAGGAGTGAAGACCTTGTGGTCCGAGATCCTGTCCAGAGAGCAAGCAGGCTAAGACTCTGTCTTTGTTGATGTATTTCATCAGAAAGGGCTCTACCCCCTCTCCTAGTTCATGGTGTGAAGTGTTCTTGGCCTCTCGGGAAAGTGGGGAGAATGGAAAGGACCCTATATGAGAATGCTAGGCTCTGTAAAACATTTCAGGTTTTTAAAAATAAGACTCATTTTGTATTGGACTGACAACAGTCCTATGAAATACAAAGAAAGCCGAGAATCAGTGACAGGAAAGGATCACCAGTAAGAACTACAACAGTCACCGCTTACCTCGTAGCACAGGGCGCTGTCCGTGATCCTTAAGAAGAGTTAGTAGAAATGCCTTGCCCATCTTGCCCCTGAACCCCTTGAAAGGTACACGACTGCTGTGTTGGTGTTTAGGGGGAGCATCTCACTTACCAGGGACTGACTTCTCCCTTGATTCCTCTGTAGTGATGGAGACTTCCCCGCTGATGAAAAATTCCCTGGGATTGCAACCTCCAAGCCAGACAGCTTTCCTATGGAATGACAGAGAACTTGTCAAGGTGAAACACCAGTCTGCGGGAGAAAGGGAAGAAGAGAATGATGGAAATCGTTTCTGGGAAACTATTTTTACATTATGTGTTGTTTGTTCCCGGTAAATAAACTGAAATCTTCTTAACAGTAAAACAAAATCGAAACCACTAAAGCCAATAATACAGGAGTATAACGTTCGAAAAAAATTTCTTTGGCTGCGCAGCATGTGGGATCTTAGCTCCCCAACCAGGGATTGAACCCACGCCTGCTGCATTGCAAGCGCAGAGTCTTCACCACGGGACCACCGGGGAAGTCCCAGGACTATCACTTTTAAAGGAGAAGGTACAAACCCCTCGGTTCTATGAACTGGAGATTTTTAGTAAGAAGTCAATATATTTGTTGTTAGGCACATTTTATGTTAGGCTGTCTCCCTGCACAGGATGCAGGCGCCTTGAGAATGGAAGTCATATCCCTCTATAGTACGTCCCTCTTCTTTCTGCTTTGCAGTTTGCTGCTCCACTTGTTCAACCCCACCTAGTAATAACCTATACTTCCCTTGTTCCTGTTTTCCCATCTGGAAAACAGACAAAAGGCCACCAAACAACGCAAAGGTCTCAACAAATAAGGGATATCCAAAACCAGAGATGGCCAGAACTTCTGTACCCCTGATGAAATAGTCCTCATACAAAACCTGATAATCAAATTCCTTAATGCTAGGAATCACAGTGAAAAATAGTATCTGAACTGACTTCTGTCAGATGAGTGAGAACTAAGGTTAATTCAGTGTATCTGAAGCATAGAAAGTGAGGGCAAAAGTGGCACAAGATGGGACTAGAGAAGCAGAGAGGATTCTAGACCACGCAGAGTCTTAAAGGCCAACAGTGTGTTTTCTATTCTCAAAACAATGTTTGTGAGCGATGTTTATGAGCACCGTTCCAACTTGCTTTGAAGGTTTCTTGTGTGAAGAGTGGATTGGAAGGAAACAAGATATATATGGACACTAGTTAGGACCTAATCGCAACAGACAGGCAAGTTCAGTATTAGGAAGTTGAGGAAGAGCTGGCTGACAGATTCCAAAGAAATTCAGGAGATGAACTGAAGCGGGCTTAATGGGGTAGGAGATGGAGGAAAGGAAGGTCTTAGGGAATTCAAGGGTTTACTGCACACATGAGCAAAGTCTCAAAATTAATCATTTGAACGTACAGAGGCGGATCTCCCAAATGACACCGGTTAGGAAGCAACGGTACGCCCTTTAGAATTCCTAGAGACAACACAAATCAACTGTTTCGATGGAAAATTCGGCGGGACTCTTGACTTCCATGGGAATACAGAGAAAAGAGACACTGATCTGGCTTGCAGGTATATTTAGGAAGTTGTTAGCCGGACATCACCTACTAGTATCATGTAAGTAGGCCGTCCGAAGTAGGAAGCTTAGGGGAAAAACCTGGAGGAAAACTTAAAAGCTGAAGCCACACCTCTACACTACACCACCTTTCACAATTTCTTCTCAGATAAGCATCATCCCCATCAGTGAAGAAACTCGTACCTCATCATAGGAAAAACAGGCCTAAAGATTCAATGTGTGTCTTGGGGGGTCCCATCTATGCGATATCTTCCTGGGACCAGAAAAGGCCCCAGGAAGATCAATCTCTGCACCCCTGAAAGCTTACCACCAAGGAAAATGACTAGGTCCATAGATTTCCTCCCTCAAACCAGCTTACCTCACACATAGATCATTAGCAACTCCGCCCTTACTCACATTATCACAGTCACAAGAGTGGTTAGGGAGAAAAGCACTGACCAGGGGAACTAAAACAGAGGCAATCCAGGCCAAGCTGGGCTGGTGGCAGATATCTGCTCCTTACGCTCGGGTGCATAATGCGACTCACCACAGTGCCTTTTTCACAGACCCTTTTGAACGTTTCTCCACAGAATCCAACAGCTCAAGTTAGCTCATGACGCTTCAAGGTCAACAGTCGTCAAGAGAAAAACATGCAATATGTCTTACAATGTTGGATTCCTTACAAACAGGACAAGGAGATAACCATGTAGACAAAACCAGAGCATTTGAAAACATCTGTATTCTACAAACACACCAGTGAATGCTATAAATAAGGTACTATGACATAAAACAAAATGAAAACTAGATGTGAGACTGTTCTCTTCAGTGTACAGACTTCATGGCAGTTGCTGCACACTATCTAGCTACTTAGATCTTTAACTCTCTGTTCTGTTAATACCAAATGAGGCCCAAGTGTGTCAACCTGTTTCCCACAGAAACCAAAAAGTCTACATGCATCTCTTTTCTCCTGTGCCCTTTTCACCTTACCTGCTCCCAATTCTCCACCAACGTCCTCCTCTTTCTCTAATTATTCTCCTCTTCATTTTGCTTGGCCTTGCCCCCAAGCATGCAAGACAGAGAGTCCTAGAGGTCCAAGATTCTAGAGTGGCTGTTTGCAAGGCGGAGGAGATTACAGTAACTGCCACACTGTATATACTTCTGTGCAAAGAAAAAGGGACAGTGTTCAGAATGTCTCTCACATATAACAAGAGCTGGAGATGGCAGGATACCTGTGTGGCCCAAGGAACTAGAGCTAGCAAATTACGGGCCAAACAATTGCAACCAAAGGCTGGAAGAGGAAAGGTCTGCAACCAGCTCTGTCTCCTAGCTCTCTGGTATTTGCTGCCAACGGGCAGAGTCTATTTCGTGAGGCATCAAGCACTGAAAAGAAGACTCCTGCTGCTGGAAGTTGACAGGAAGTAACGTCCAATGCAAGATCAAGGCTTGTCCTCGAAGCAATGCCCATAATGGAAGAAAAAAAAACAAAGAGAAAGCGGAAGAGAAATGTTAAGTCGCAAGTCCAACCTGGCCCCCAGCCTAGCCCAGCCCAAGGAAGGTAGGAGTCAAGGAGAAGAAACTAAAAGAGAAGAGCCTTGGACCACAACATTCTCCACAAGGTACACTCAAGAAACTTCACCCTACTCTTGAACCAAGTTACAAAGAGAGCTTCTTAATCCCTACTTTGGCTCCTTAAAAGCTGCTATCAGTTCACTCATTAGACACATATGATTTCAGAACAACTGTAATAGTTCAAACTAGATGGCTCTTTCCTTCCTAAGGATTATTAATTAAATAAGATCTATATAGCTCTAAGTATATGATACATAAAATAGAATACTCTGTAGAATGTAAGTAACTCTTAGTTCAGTGTATTAATGAACGTCTGTAAGAAATGTTGCAATGATTTCCCTAATGGAAGAGCCTGGGGGAGGTAAATCTGTCTTCTAGGATTTCCTCCCCAGAGCTCAGAAACTCAGGTGTTGTTTTAGCTCTCCTACACTCTCTTCACCCAAGCCCGCCTTCCTGTTGGGGATCGGACCTCCCTATTGGCTCTCTCATACCTTTCAACTGCCTGCTTTGTGACATCACTCTCCTACCAAACCTACTACCACTTGGTAGAGTCTTGGGGTTTCCGTGGAGCTGTTTGGACCAGTAACCAGTGACCTCTGTACTGGACACGTGCGCCGTTCAGCTGCAGCCACTCAGACATCCTCTAGTGTTGTCTCCTCATCCCTTGTACCTGCAGTGGATGCTTCCTCTTCTCTGACCATGTCAGGTAAGAAAAGAAACTTTGGAAAGTTTTGCGTTCGATTTCTTTTGCCCCTAAATTGAGTAGGAGATTCAAAATAGCATGGAATAATGAGGGAAAGTATTGAACTACAAGTCTGGAGACCTAATTTCACTTTTGACTTTGACGTTTACTATCTGTGTGACTTTGGACAAATCACTGGCTGTCTCACAAAGCCTGTTGCTTTCCTTAACTGTTACGTTAGGATACCACATTGGGTTGATCACTCTGATCCCCTTCTTTTCCAGTATTGAGCCTTAAAGGGTACCCATGTAGAAAACGAAATCAGACACTTCTCAAGAGTGTTTCAACAGAAACGTAGAAAAGCCAGGGGACATAGAAAACTAGCAATATATACCAAGATGTTTCATCTCTAATGGTCTCCCTCCACTAGGATTTCGACTAGTTGAAAAGAGAGAATAGGGAGAGAGGATGGAGAGTACTGGGCTCTACAGGGAGGCACAGAGTCGAGCGTAAGGAAGTTTAGGATGGTTTTCATTAGCACAGGCCAACAGGCACCAAGAGATGGGAGAAAATGTAAGAATGAAGAGGGAAAGCATAGAGGAGCTCTCAAGAAAAACGGAGTTTGCAATGGAATGCTGATGGGAACCAAAGATTTTCAATTAAAGCAGAAACAGCACAGAGGGAAACCTGCTCAGAGCAGGGCAAAACCAAGTTGATGGTAGCAAACCCTTACATTAACAGACTAAGAAGGAAAGTAAGGCCAGAACAGGGGATCGCCAGGAAAGGCAGCTTATCAGAAAAGTCATACTCCGTTTTCTTTCTTTTATTGCCTCTCTGAATACAGTTGGCCACTTGACAGTTTTGAATATAAACGTTTTAGAAATACGTTTTAGAAATGATGCCTCCTATAAACAAGCAACCACAGTGGTTATCTAGGGGGCTGCTTTTCAGTGTTTTATTCTTTCTAATTTTTAAACTAGGTAGACATTTCGCCAATTCAACATTTTAAGTGATATCTTCTAAATTGAATCAGAAGGACTATTTTCCTTTGTGTGATATGTAGGTTCTAAGGCAAGGCTGCTTTTCATTTTTACAGTTATTTCCTTCCTAACACAGAGAGCACACTGATCAACAGCCATCGTTCGCTTGTAGATCTTAGCTACCGAAGAAGAAGAAGAAGAAGAAAAAGTCAAGCCCCACATCTCTAATTCCCCCCCACTTAGGGAATTCCCTGGCGGTCCAGTGCTTAGGACTCGGTGCTTTCACGGCCAGGGCCACGCGGCGCGGCCAAAGAAACAAAACAAACAAACATCCACGTTTATCGAAAACCATATTGTGGAGTCCTGTGGATTTTCTTACATTTGAAAATCTTTTTTAATGGGATTCTAGGCATGATGGTTTTTTGAGGTTTTGGGATGCCATCTTCTTGGATGCTGAAGATGATTCTAATCTAAGTTCTAGGATAAATCCAAAAACCTTCCTGATACATTTTAAGCTTCCTTTCTGCTTATTATATAAGCTATATTCATTGAAATATATATTTCTCCTAGGCTTAATACCTCTTACTTGCTGGGTAAAAATATGAAGGAGCACAATAATGAAACTCTTTTACACTTATTATTTTGCCGTCTGCTTCGTACCGGTTTTCATTGAAATACTTGTCTATGTGTGTTGTGGCTACCTATACATGCACATTTATTGCATTCTGTTGCTTGTTATGCATTTTTTACTGACATACCTTCTCTGTCTGTATGCATTGGCTAGGAATTCATTCACCTCTATCACCTCCATCGTGTTTTCTGGTTAATAGTATTCACTAAAATAGAGTGGGCAAAATTCACTTTCATAATGTTGCATGGATGGTACAGAATGCCATTTGTTAGTAAGTTCATTAGGCTTCGATACTTGCCACATACCCCAGTTTTCATTAATATCTATGGATTTCTTTTTCGTTAACGTAATATGCTTGTCATGATTTTTCTTTGTCTTTCTAGAACTTATTGTATCTTCCTCCATATAAACCATACGCAATAGATCAGCTTATTCATCTATTAATTATTACTGCTATTATTATTGGTGGTGGTGTTATAACCACTTTATAGATGAGTAATCTGAAGGAATCAGATAACTTTTCCCTTTCCAAAAGCACTTAAGAAATCCACTTTCGGGTAATCATTTTGAGGTAGGATGAGAAACCAGGCTTGAAGAGGGCAAAAATGACTCTTTCAATTCACCAGTTGGACTGAGCTGTACGTCACCTCTAGGTAATAGCGTGGGAACTGCACAAGCAAAGGGAGACACTGAAGACGACAATGGTAATAGCCGTACTGTTTTCTAATGGACAAAAAAAATGCCTATATTATAAGTTCTGTTTCTCCTGCTTTCTGGCAGTATCATGCTCAGAGTGGAGTCCTGGCAAGGAAGTCAGGATACTTAGGTTCTGAAACCTGGTAATGATACTAACATAATGAGAGAACTTGAACAAGTCAACCCGACCTCTCTGAGCCTCAGTTTCCTTACTCACGAAATGAGACTGAGAACATCGAAGTTCTCTAAGGGCCTCCTAGTTCTAAAATGCTTCCAGTCTAGGAAATAGCATAGAAGTCAATACGAGTGCAGGCTGAAGGGAAAGACAGGGCAGGGAGAAGGTTGCTTCCAGCCTAGAGAACAATCTCTGAACCACACCACTTGGCTCTTCTGCCCGTCTGTGCCCAAGATTGGGAGCACAGGCAGTTAATAGAGAAGAGTGGAAAACTGCTCAGTCCTTACAGCCATCATCAACTGTCTGATTTTGGGTTTCTCAGGAAGTAGTGATAGTAGAGGTGTCCTGATAGCAAGAACCTTCAGATGATGCCGTTCCTCAAACGTAGTGAGAATTTCTCAACCTCCCTGAGTTTGTCATGACCCTCTTGTTCTTACAGAAAATTTCCAACATCCATCTCTACGTGGAACTCTAAATTCTCTGCAGCATTCTCCTCCTGTGGTGAGCAATGCAACTTCCCTAACACGAAGTGTCTGCAACTTCTCCAGAGTCTCTGCCCCTGCCGTCAGTTCGGCATCGGCTACTGGTACCCCTTTCCAGACACTCATGGGTAGTGCCTACCTTTACCAACATTCTAGCACGACTATGTTATCTGGAGTTACGGACCACAGCCAGATCTCCACTTCAGCTGCTTCCTATCCAGGTGTTCTTGAGTGGGACATCACAGCAAGCACTGAAAAGAATTCTTCTTCACTCGGAGACTTTACTCTGGCACTCACTGACCGCCACACAGCTGCCTCCTCCATGTTTCTGGCAGCCCAGTATGATAAAACTTCAGACGCCAAGAACATGGTCCCTCTACATCCATCGCTTTCTGCCAGCCTTGCTCAGGGAACACCATCTCAGATTCCAAATCAGGGGCAGAGCCGCCTGTCACTTCCCTGCCAGGAAGGAAGCCAGGTATATTACTATAACCAAGGCACACTGGGGTCTTTACTGTATGGAGAACTTGGCTCCTGCCCGCAATCCTACGGCTCGGCGTCATACACAGGAAGTCGGGCCTCTGGGCAACCAGAAATGGGAATGGGACTGAAGGAGATTCAGCCCACAAATATCCGACCACCAGCTTCCACCTCTGCAGTCTGCCACCCTGTGCCTGCTCAACGCATCACAGAAACAAGTTTTCAAGGTGAGTATAACAAACGCCAGAGAAAGTTGAAGAATGAGGTCGGCATTCAAAAATGGGGTCAAATCGACAGCTGGGAAGGGGTGTAGAGGCAGGTAGAATTTAGATCCTGAGCCTTTAATAACCACTACCTTCGCTCAGTGCCCTCTGTTTTTAGACTCTACATGAGAACACCTA
The DNA here is from genome assembly GCF_028023285.1 of Balaenoptera ricei. Taxonomy (NCBI): domain Eukaryota; kingdom Metazoa; phylum Chordata; class Mammalia; order Artiodactyla; family Balaenopteridae; genus Balaenoptera; species Balaenoptera ricei. The sequence goes on from NW_026777727.1 coordinate 122,092, forward strand.
GGGCTTCCCTGGTGGCGCCGTGGTTAAGAATCCGCCTGCCAATGCAATGCGGGGGACACGGGTTCGAGCCCTGGTCTGCGGAGATCCCACATGCCGTGCAGCAACTAAGCGCATGTGCCACAACGACGGAGCCTGCATTCTAGAGCCCGTGAGCCTCAGCTACCGAAGCCCACGTGCCTACAGCCCATGCTCCGCAACAAGAGAAGCCACCGCGATGAGAAGCCCGCACACCGCAAGCAAGAGTAGCCCCCGCTAGCCGCCAACTAGAGAAAGCCCGTGCACAGCAATGAGAGACCCAGTGCAGCCAAAAAAATAAATACGCAGAATAAATAAGTTCAAACAGTAAATAAATACATAAACATAAATTACAAAAAGAAGAACACCTAATGCAGGTGGGAAGGTGGGAGGGCCACTGTAGAGGTCATCTATGCTACATGTACAAGAACCCCGAGAGCACACCAATCGGTACCACACTTTTCACTG